>NW_011888783.1:14342269-14387632 GCF_000151845.1 Pteropus vampyrus | reverse complement strand
TTCCTTCCATTTTTTCTCTTCCCTTCTCTTCTTTCCCTTCCCTCTTCTCTTTCTTTTCTCTCCCTTCCCTTTGCAACCCTTCCCATCCCAACCCACATGCCATTAGATTCCTTAACCTCTTTGTACCTCTGTTTCTTTATCCTAAAATGAGGATATTTGTTATATCTATCTCATAGAGTGATAAAGCTTTTTTACAAATACCCAGCATATAGTAAGTGCTCAATAAATATTAGCTATTATAATTTTTCTTTGATAATGTCTTCTGCTCTCTGCATTTTGTTACCTCTCAATTCCTTTTTTATTTTGGCTGTATATGTTTGAGGCATTTCTCAAATATATTGATCTCTGCTAATAATATATGTTTAAGATTGAAGCCCCACAAAGTTGATTGGGAGATGAGGCGCTTTTTGACATGTGGATTTCACTGTAGTGAGCTGCTATTTTTGTTGACCAATATCCCACTGCACTCCACCTCCACCCCCAGGGAAACCATCAGTATTCGTAGGGCTTCTCTACAGAGAGATATTTAGAAAGGACTTAATTCGACTGCCAGTGTTTGGAAGCTGAGAGGGACAGGGGTGCTGTTGGATCTCCTTTCAGTGTAACAAGCCCCCCATCCTATGTCCTCTGTGTGCTGGTGTCTGGAGCCAGCAGTTTGTCTCTGATTGTGTTTCTTCAGAGGCTGCACCTCTGTCTCTTGCCAGATTGGGGGCAGACTAGTCGTTTGATGCTTATACAGACTTTCGTCCAGTCTCCTTCTATTTTTATTCCTTTACTTCACCTCTGCCTTCTCTGGTACTGGGTTCTTCCAATTTTGGGATCTTCTTATTTCTGTGATGCAAATGTACTGATTTTTCTCCTCTACATGTTCTTATGTTTCAGCTTCCTCTGCCTTGCTACTCTGCTTTCCATCTTACAAAAATGGGTTGACATCTCTGGTTTGCTCTGGCCTCCTCTCTCATTCTTTGTGTTTTTCTGGGTTTATACCTTTTGTTTCTTCACTTATTGTTTGAAAGATCACAGATAAATGTTTAAGTTCAATTCTTAATACTTAAGTTATCTGTGATCCGATATTACTTTTCCCCATTATTATTATTATCATTATGAAATAAAAAATGTACCAACACCCTACCCTTTAAGTGATTTTTATTAACATTAAGAATTTAAGTAATTTACAACCTTGCTAAGGGCATAGGGAGGTGATCTAGTGTCTGACCCAAGCGCTTGCGCCAAGCCAGGCTGGAGCAGAGCCAGAGGCCTGTGAGCAGGCCGTCATAAACATACCTACCTACTATGTAGGTAACCAGGTGGCCACGTTTTCACTGCAGATTTTGGGGTTTGAGATCGACGCCTTGAACTCTGTACAGTTTTTAAACCACACAGCCTTTACACATGGGAAGGGCCAAGTGCTGAACTTAGATGAACTCCACAAGCTGTACAAAGATCTGAAGCTGAACAGTGTGAATAAATATGACTATGTGCTCATGGGTTACTCTAGGGACAAGCCCTTCCTGGCCATGATGGTGGGCATTGTGTGGGAGCTGAAGCAAGAGAATTCCCAGCTGGTGTGTACATGTGTGATCTGGTGATGTGTGACAAGTGGAACGGTGAAGGCTCTTTGTACATTCCAGAGGATCTCCTTCCTGTGTACAAAGAAAAGATTGTACTGGTTGCAGACATTATAACTCCTAACCAGTTCAAGGCTGAGTTACTGAGTGGCAGAAAGATCCATAGCCATCACAGCAGTGATGGATGTGTTGCACTCGATGGCCCCAACACTGTGGCAACTCTGACCTGCCTTCCCTGCAGGGCAGCGACTACCTGATACACTGGGGAGCCAGAGAATATGACACCATGGAACCGCGTCAGCATGGAGATGCATAAGGTGGACGCTGTCTTTGTGGGCATTGGGACCTCTTTGCTGCCATTCTCCTGGCATGGACTCACAAGCACCCTAACAGTCTCAAAGTGGCCTGTGAGAAGATGGTTCAGCCATGTACCATGTGTTGCAGCTACCATCAAGTGTGCGAAAGCCCAAGCTGGGGAAGGACAGAAGCCCAGCCTGGCCCAAGTGATGCCGAGGATGGTCCAGAGTAAAAGGGACATCGAAGACCCAGAGATTGTCTCCCATACCACGGTGCTGTGAGGATAATGTGCCTACCTCTTGATGCACAACATGTTGATCTCTCCGTCTTCATTCTCATGAAAAATATAACATCTTCCTTAGAGCTCTGACCCAAAGAAGAGATAACACTCTCCATTAAACTTGCTGTATTGTTTTGTCTTTCTTTCCCACTCTGCTCTCTTCTGAATGTCTTAGCTCTCATGCAGTAGTGCTCCCAGTGGCCTGTACACAGGGTCTGAGTATCTGTGTCCCTGTCATTTTTCCTGGTTCCAAGGACCAGGTTCCCCTGAGCCCTGGGCCAGAGCCTAGCCCACTGGTCCCTGCAGGGCCCACTGGACCAGGAGGAGGAGGGAGGCGTGGCCTGCAGCCTGCAGCCTGCGGCCTCCCCAACAGGGTGAACACAGGGTTCAGCCAAAGTCACCCAGGGCCCTGGGCCTGTGCAACACCTTTAATGGAAAATACCATCAGTGCAAAGTAGAGCTGGGGAGACGGCCAATGAGAAAGGCTTTTCCTCCTTCCCTCCTCCCTTTCCTTCTATCCAGAGCCAGTATAGGACTGGGGAAAGAACCTAAATGTATCTGTCTTCCATGAGATGGTAAAAACCCACCTGGGAAATATGATTTTGAGTGTTGGGCTTTTTCCATATATACAGCGACTTTGAAGGGAGACATGCTCTGTAAACACTAATAGATTCTTGGTTCTTTAGTTTTATTTCAGAGGCTTGGCCCCACCTTAGGTTTAATTCTTTTACTTCCCTATGTTATACATAGAATGATGAGAATTATTTCACCCTTAAAGCTTTTTTAGAATTGTGGACTCTGGCATGATTTGAGACTTTCTCTTCTGTCTCCTTTAACTGTAAAGCTGTGACCATGAGGAGACATTGGGTTGAGCCCTCTGTATTAAGAGAAGGAAATCGGGGGCTCCCAAGAGCCTCCGCAGTGTCAGACTCCTGTGGAAATGTATGAGTTTCTGTGGGAGGTAGTGTCCCACGTCTCACTCCAATGTTGCTGAGCCTGTGCTGTCTTATATCTTAGGTCCTTTCTACGTGCACATATTCTGTTCATCTGTTGTCCATCCCTGGGGTGTCTATATGTAGAATTTCCCATCCAGAAGTCAACCATGGTCACTGGCAGTAGCTTTTGATACAGTTTGGGTCCAAATTAGAATTAATCTTTATTTTTACCTTCCATAGTTTAGTAACATGCAAAATGATAATAATTTATGTTAACATGGGAGCTATATTGACCCTGAACTGCCTGATTATTGTTAAAGTGCAGATTTCCATACTTTTCAGTTTTTCAAACCTTCTCTTATAGACTTTAAAGATGAATTACAAAATACGATCCCTTTAAAAAAAATTTAATTTATTCAATATGTTGAATCTACATCAAGCTTATTAAATTTCAGGTGCTGGGTATTGTGTGTGTGTGTGTGTGTGTGTGTGTGTTTAAAAAATCACCATGTTATATGCTTAGGTACTCAGTAAATTTATATTCAAAGAATGAATATACTTATTGGCTATAGTTTTAACTGATTCTTAGCTTTTGCTGACCATTTTAGCAATTGGAGTTTCTCAGCAATTGAGTAAATTTTGTGTTCTTTTATGAAATTGAAAATATTATAGCATTTAATGTGTCGCTCTCCTCAGAAGTTGATCACTCCCAGGGTTTATGGGTACTGCACTATAATGCAGGTTGTTTTTTATAATATTTAGCCTAATCACTTTCAGATGATGTAAGCCTCTCTTGCTAAGATGTCCTTTATGCACTGATTACCATTGTTAAAGACCCATGCTGTCCAATGGAACTTTCTATGATGATGTAAATGTTAACTTGCACTGTCCAATAAATATAGTAGACACTAGTCACATGTGACTGTTGAGCACTTGAAATGTGGGCTGATGTGGCTGGGAAATGGAATTTAAAATTTTATTCAACTTAATTTAAATTTAAGTTAAATAGCCACAGATGACTAGTGGCTGCTATACTGGACACACAGTTATAGATCATTATTCTGATAGAATGTACTGAGTTTTTTATTCAAATTATTTTATATTGTCAGTCACCTGAATTAGTTTGGAGTAAAGTATCCAATTGAGGAATAGGACTTAGTTTCATTATTATAACGAATTACATTTTTCTTTGGATTTACATACAAATAAAAACATTCAGATTGCTCTTTCATAACTGAAAGTAAAACATATTTTAGGTTGTTGTATCATCCCTGTTTTATTTGAAGTATTCAGAGTGCTGATAAGAGATTAAAAATGAAAATGGAAGGTGAAAGTACTATTTTGGAACTGCAGAAATTTTCTTCCATCCTATAAGAGAAGGGAGAAACACTGTCTGAATCAAAGCCTGGTTTGGTTTTAGAGTTTTTATATTCTTGAAGATAGGCATGGTAGTGTTTTGTTTTTTCTAAAGTTTTGATGAAAATACTGTGTTCATGACATCAGACTTCTTTGTGAACTACAGATTAATTCAGAAAAAATTTTTTGAATCAGAGATGATGAGTAATTATAGTAAATGCTATAAAATCAGTCTTTGGCTAATCAGAGTTATGCCATTAATTGAGGTCTGTGGTATATTGAGTGTTGTTAAGTTGGACAAAATTAAGTCCATTATTTTTAGTAAAATAAAAAATTCATAGGACTGGAAGTATGGCTTTGATTGTGGACATTATAATTTTGCTTAATCTTTTTAAGTGAAATATAGCTTTTTGAAATGTTGATTAGTGCATGTAGTTTAAGTTCAGTACACCATACTTACTGTTTTTTATAGTATTATGATTGTTAACTAACAACTGAATATTATTAAGACCATTGAGAAGATATGTTAAGCAGTTTTTTTTCCCCCCCAAATTCTTTTTAGTCTTCTGAGGTCCTGTCCCCTCTTGGTCCTTCATTCTCAGTAGATGATTTCTCTAATTTATCACAGAATGTGAATATGCCTTCATTTTCTTTACTTTCTCCCTTATTAAATTGTAGTCATGATCACTGATTCCGACCACCCCTTGCACTGCAGTGGAAAAAGTGTCCCATTTCCTGACAAAAACAGATCTTTTCACCTGTGCTTTTATTCCATCCCTTTTTACCTTCTCATGTATCTTGTGTGTCAGTTATTCTACCTGTTTCTTGTCATTTCATGTTTTTCCACTTTTTTTTTCTGTTTATGTTTTAAGGAGCTCAACCTTTCTCCATATCAATAGAGATACGTATGTAATAGAAGAGAGTTGACTTTCTTAATCCCTTCTTCCTTCTCATCCAGTCTGAAAGAGCTGTTTAAATTTATTTTAATTCTTTCCTTCTTAGCAAACTGTGTTTTAACAAGCCTTCCCTGTGATTTTGATGCATGCCTAACTGAAGTTTGAGAACAAGTACACTAGTCTATACTTATAGGTCAATCAAGAAACTCACTATTATCACTATGCACTCGGAGTGCAGGTTATAATATTTAGAGGACTGTTGGTGTACACTTAAACACAGAAATCAGCTTTTGGTTGGATGAGGTGGTGCTTAAACTTAGAAACTGTAATTGTTGAATTAGTTAGGATTAAGTTTGTGAGTGACAAAAACAAACAAAAACCCAAATAGCAGTGGCTTAAGAAGTTTATTTCTTATAAACAGGTAATCTACGTTTGGTGACTTACATGGTTATTTAACGACCTAGGCTTTTTTACTCTTGTTGCTCTACCATCTCTAACACTGAGCTTCTGTTTCTTGGTTTAGTTTGGCTGCTGTGGCTATAGTTAATCTTTTTTACATTCTAGTCAGCAGGAAGAAAAAAAGTTCCTTTGAAAGAAACTTCCCAGCAGTTGCCCAGAACTTTAAGTCCCATTGGTCAGAATTTAGACATTGGCCACACCCAGTTGTAAGGGAGCCTGAGAAGTAAAGTTCTTATTTCAGGCAGCTGTTTGTGAAGATAAAATTCATGGGTTCACCACTGTAGAAAAGGGGAGAACATACATGGAGGGATAACAAAGAGCCTCTGTTGCAATAAACCCTGGGAGTTTTGGTTGGCTCAGTCACTAAACCATCGAATGCTCATTATAAGTAGTGCACTATCTTATTTTAGCTCCGGGAAAGTGAGGGAGATTAGGATTAGGGACAGAATTACAAAAAATTAAAACCTGTTCCTAAAATACTACATTTACTTGGGGGACATCAGGCATAAGTTACAGAGCAATGCAGGAATCAGGATATTAGTAGAGAGGGGTCAGACTCGTGGGGTTTATTTTTAGAGAGAAGCATTCCTAGAGAATTGGAGTTTTAGGAAGACAGATTTGAAGAAGAGAATTGGCATACTTTTAGGTAAATTGAGTACTTTATACAAGATAATAATCACTCTTCAATATCTTTACTACTTAAGAAGAATCTTAAGACTGATTTCCAATCTAGAACCAAGGAAGGAATTATAGTAGGCAACCCTAGGAAAAATCTTTATTGGGTAGAATAGGCTGTATAATTCATAATACATAAGTAATAGCCTTGTTATTTATTTATTTATCTCAGTTGACATTTGCTATTTATAGTTGGTTTGAAAAATAGATAAAAATTTGTTTTCTAATTTGTATGTGGTAATTTGAACCATTGTAACTATGACTTCCCCAAGTAAATAATATTATAGAAAGAAGATACGGAAATTTAATGAGTAGAGAAACAGAAGCCTAGATACCAAAGAAGAGAGAACAAGGAGATAAGCTTTGAATGTTATGAAAAATAGTGGCAAGACCAGTCAGAAGGCATATACATTTGGCAAAGTGTTTACTGATATCTTAAAAATGTTTAAAAATGATTTAGTATATATAGTCAATATAATTTTGTATTTTTTCACTTAATATTGTAATGTAGACATTTTTCCTGTTATAAAAAATTCTTTAAATATGTGACTTTTAAAAATTGCATACATTCCATTGTTTGGATTTACCCGTTCCCTATTGTTAGATATTTAAGTTGCTTATAAAATTTTTGTTACTATATATAAAGCAAAAAATGAACAATTATGTGTTTAATAAGTGAATTAATGAGGATAAAAATTACATGTTAGGATACGTAGTATTATTGGAGACAACTTTGAAATAGCAGAAATAAAATTTTGGGAGTTTGCTCCTAAAACAAGAAAGATGATGACCCTGTGAAGAGTAGTGGAATTAAGCAGTACCTTATAAAATTTGGACTTTAGTCATCTGTTAAAGAAAATTAAAGCAATATACAGTATTGCTGACTTACATAAATTAATACAGTAAAATGTGGATAATTTACATTTTCTTCCTTAAATGCTTTAAGTTTCATACATTTACTGGTGTCTAAGTCATATTGATTTTTAGTAGTGTAATAACATTTTATTTTTGTTGGCATATAGATCTTTTACTTTAAATTGATTGATTTTTTTTTCAAATAATGTGTTACCGTATAAGCTATTAAGTTTAGAAAAGAAATTTTTAAAGAGTCATGTTCAAATATGCATATACTTTCACTAGGCTTACTATACTTCTCTTGGTTTACAGGCCTTTTTGCAAATGTGTAATCTGCCTATCAAAGTGGTTTGTAGGGCAAATGCAGAATATATGTCTCCATCTGGTAAGTGATTTTTTCTTCTTCATTAATATTCTACATTGATAAATTACAGTGCTAGTCTGGTTTGTACCTAGATTTTTTAAATGCCTATTTTTTTTGTTTACTCTTTGAAGAATTTCCCCATGGTTTTATAAAGTAACAATTGCAAACTTGACAATTGGGGTTGGCTTGTTTATGCATTTCAGCTCTGTGGTCAGAGATGGCTCTGGAAAGTTATGGGAATTGTTTTAAATAGTAAGTGTTAAGAAAGCACATAATCTCAGGTTTCCTCAGTCTTTTTTACATGAGACTGTTTCCTGCTCAGAAAATAAATTTTAATATTAACGAATTATTTATTATTAAATAAACTTCTCCAAATTATATTCTCCCTTGTAAAGATGGAAGAAGAGAGATTGTAGAATAGTTAACTTGTCATAGATCTTAAAGTCATCTTTGAATGTTTCGATGTCTAATTCTTTTGTTTTACTTTAACAGGTTTTAAGGTACTTTTTTAAAGTTTTAGCCTTTTTTGCTATTTTTTATAATCAGTATTGTTTTTCTATATGTCATATGTTAGTAAAGTACAATTTTAAGTAAATATGATTCAGATCATTTTTAATGTAAAAATATAATGCCACAAAGCTAATAAATGTTGAATTGATATGGATTCTTATAACTGTGGTTTTGCTGGAGCAATAATAACACACAGAATCATTCCTTTATGAATAAATCCATTGAATATGATTGGCATAAATGTGCTACATTGCTTTTTAGGGAGACATCTATCTCTTCATTGTAATTATAACTTGTGTTAAACATTTTTTTTTCATCTTAAGTTCTTAAAGGTGGTAATAATTGTTAAAAGCTGTGAAGAGACCACCATAACACTGAAAATTCTATATGCATACATTGACATTTATAGGTTTATTAGTATAATACATTTTGATACATTTCCATGAATTTCTAAACTTATAAACAGACATATTTTAGATTTTCAAAGGCCATTAATTGACTCATTTTCTGTTAATTTTATATGTAGGTTTTATAAATGTAACAGAATTTTGGTGAAATTATATTGGGTTCTGTCTTTTTTCTCTATGTAGTCATACAAAAAGAGTGTAGATATATGCATAAGAATGTTAGTAATCTAATACTAAAGTCGATATCTTTGGCAAATGAAGAGATGCCATATCTATCTGTTTCCTAAAATGACTATACTAAATATCACTTAGGTAGATATTTACCTTCTTTTTACAGACTCTATGAAAGACAAACAGTTAAATATTATAGAGACTACAATAGTACATACCTATATACATTCATAGGAATCTTTTATAGGTAGATGAAAATGACAGTTTCTATTAAGATATTTAAGCTTCATCATATCTCTAGTATTCTCTTTCATCATAAGAGTTGGGGGGGGTGGGCAGGAGGATGTGTTTCATTTTATTTGCTTGTTTGATCTTGTCGTGGACGATTTTTAAAGCAGAGAACATCATGGAATAGTCAGAAGACCTCTTGGCTGAGTTAGGAAATTTTACTGTAATCTTATGTTGTCACATATTAAGTTTCTTTGGGAAATTTCACTTCTCTTGTTTGAGCCCTTCTGATTTCATCTGTAATATTAGATGATTGGACTAGATGACATCCAAGGTTCTTTCTAATAGCCTCTGAATCCATATACTTGCTTAGCAACAACTTCTTACTTTCTTTAGAAGTAGAAGTTCTAAGAATGATTATTCTGCCTAAAGTAAGAAACACTTCCCTTCGTTTTCTTTTATAACCTTTGATTGGTGCCAGAGAATAACTGTCTTACTGTGCTTTTGCCTGATACCTGTAATAACAGGGATATAACATTGACTCCATTTTGTCAGACAAGTGACAGAAAACATTATTTACTTCTAATTTGTTGCCTTGATTTTATATATCTCTTTATATTTAGAGATATAGAAATACTCAATGGACTGCCCACACTGCTTCCCTGTTTCAGAATCTGCAGTACTAAAAGTATTTTTAAGAAAAGAAATTAAATGAAATCTCTTTCTTCTAAGGACTCCAAATTGGTTATTGAAAATGAGAAATACACTTTGCTCTCAAAATGTTATACCCCAGAAATATCAATACCCTTTAGTCTAGGCATTCATTCACAAATAGTTTTCATTCTCAGATCATTTTATCTCAGAAGACTTACACTGTTACTAGCAATATAGTAGTTAAACAGATTTTATCCCGTTAAAAAACAATATGACCTAATGTTTCCCAGATACAATTTTTTTTTTCTTTTTTTGCAAGATTTATAAAGCAGTAGAAGAAAGGAATGCAGAACTCAGTGTTTCTATATTGGTAACATGGAAATGTCTTCTAAATACATCTATTGAGTAGTTGTATTCCAAAAGGCCTGACTTTCCTTTGTAATGCGTTATCCTATAGATGCAGATGAAGCTTTTGTTGGTGCTGTGCACCTCATCCATTACTCTCAGTAATTGAATCTATTGAAAAGGACCATGAAGAAGCCTGCTGTTAGGGTGAACTCTGTTTGAACTAGGTCTGACAGCAGGTTTCATCCTCTGGTTTTTGGGGTAAACTTTATTGCTGTTTGGAGACTATTTTGGTCTTATCATCTCTGATAATTTCATCAACTTAATATACGAATGAAATAATTACTTTTTTGATGTGGCATTTACTTAGAGAAGCCAATTTTTATAAGCATTTTACTTGTTCTTTTCCTCTACATGTGTTGAGAATATATTTTGTATTATAATTCATAAACTAACATACCTTTAAAGATTGTTAATTCTCTTAATTCTTGATATTTTTGAGTCAAAGACATTAATTAATTTATCAAATGTACTTAAAATATTGACCTTAATGATATCCGAGACTTAAAAGTAGAAGATATCAAAAGAATTCTTCTTAAATGCAGTTTAAAATATAGATTGCTTCAATGTATTCTGAAGAGAAAGCACACTTAAATACTTTGAAGTCTGTCAACAGTCATGAACCAATGTGTGGGTTCATGTAATTTGAATAAGCAGTATTTACTGATACATATGATTTGTTAGTGCTGAAAAGAGAATATTGTGATCTATTATTATATACAAGCGACAACTCTAGAAAGAAATCTTTTTCTTCTTTCTTTTTAAAAACTAGCCAGTAATCAGTATTTAAAAATTTATAGAAATTAACATATACATTTAACTGTAACTTTCAAAAGTTATAGTTTTATGAAATTCTGTATTAATAAAGCATATCCCAGTTTTGTGTTAATTTCCTTTTTTTATTAGCACAAACTTTAATTTACTGAAAATGTTTTTACGTATTTTTTTTCCTCAACAGGTAAAGTACCTTTTATTCATGTAGGAAATCAAGTAGTATCAGAACTTGGTCCAATAGTCCAATTCGTTAAAGCCAAGGTAATAAAAAAGATATTAAATGCGTTTGATCACAGTAACTCTTAAATAAGTCATTCATCATTCTTTAGCATGTCTTAACATTTACATTGATTTTAACCTAGTTTTATAAAATGCCAATACAAACTACTGGAGAAATATTTCTAAAGTGTATTTTTTTTTTTCCATAATATAAATCAATGGCAAAGAGGTAATTTGATCTTTACAAAATGGTAGATAATTTTCTAACATGCTTATGAGAATTTTGGTCATAAATGAAAACTGTTAGATTATAAAATGTCAAGTTAACCTTTGAGAAGGGAGACATAGGATATGTTTAGAAGCTGAATATATTAATTTATTCATATGAATTTAGTTTAAATTTTAATAGTTATCAGAAGACAACCTCTATTAACATTTTGGGGAATATCCTTCCAGACTTTTCCCTTTGCTTCTATAGAAAAATATGGAGCATGCTATTATTATTGCTGTTATTAGTTACTTTGCAACCTGCCTTTTAAAATTATCAGTGTTTGGAAATTGCGAATGACTATATATGCATAATTGTCTATGTTTTAATGACTATATATACATACATATATATTTATACATTGTTCTTTTAAAGTGTATAGTATTCTATTAGATGGATATATTATAATTTATTTACTTAAGTCTTTACTGATGGGCACTTAAATATTGCCAGTTTTTTGCTGGTATTGAGTGCTAAGATAAATATTCTTGTACATATACCTTTGTACACATGTCAGATTATCCCCTTAGGATAAATTCCTTAGAGTGATATTACGATGTTACAGAGTATGCATTTTTAAAATCTTAAAACAGATTGCCAGGTTGAAATAAAAGTTATATCATTTTATGCATCCACTCATTACTATAGTGTATTAGAATTTAAAAATTAGTGTTTATTTCTCTCTACCTTTACTAACATTTTTTTTGTCTTCAACCACTTTATAAGCAACACGTGTCAATCTTTTAGCATTTATTTAATTATTAATAAAGTTAATCTCTTAAAATAACAAAGTTTACTGACCATTGTTTTCTTCTTTAGTGAAATAATTGATAATGTAATTTTATCCATTGAAAGATACATTTTTATAATAAATAAATACTACTTATTAATATTTTACAGCAATAGAGTATTAGTTATTTTTTAATATAAAATAATTTTGTTTTAGGAAGCATTTTGGAAATTAATGCATAGATATATGCAGTAAAAAGATTGATGTTATATTACTTTGTAGTAAGATAACTGAAAGTTTTTTTACATTTAATATGATGCTCTTAAATTTTTTTAAATTCCCTTTAGGGCCATTCTCTTAGTGATGGGCTGGATGAAGTCCAAAAAGCGGAAATGAAAGCCTACATGGAATTAGTCAACAATATGCTGTTAACTGCCGAGGTATAATAGAAAACAATAGGCCTTGAAAATTAGCTTTTTCTCTCATAAAAGATAATCTTTCTTGTGGGTTAAAGTTACTGAGAAATAGGAAAATAGTCAAACAATTCTAGGGCTGGGATTCTTACCCAAATTATTTGATCATTATCTTTGAACAAGTTGCCTGACATTTTCAGTTCTAATTTTTATGTTTGTAAAAAGGAGCGGTTCTTTCCCACTTATTATTTTACTTTTGCCTTGTAAAGTTTACTTAAATATCTATGAAATACTTTAATGATATTTAGGGACATATTATATGAATAAGAAATATTTTTATTAAGTACCACCATTAAATTTAATAATTATGTATAGCAACTTTAGCAAAAGAACAAAAAAACCCAAAAAAACCAAACACCTTACATATGTGATTTTTGTAAAGTTGGCTTATAAAAAATTAGCATGGCAAGAAATAACTTTCTTTTTATCCATTTTCTCTTTTGTATTCTAAAGTTTAGTCACTGTTCTTTTGTTCCTAGTTGTATCTTCAGTGGTGTGATGAAGCTACAGTAGGGGAGGTGAGTGGTTCTGTAGCATTTATCTTAATTAAAATTTAATGAGAAAACACTTTTGCTCAGAATTGTAAGTCCCTGCTCATAAATGAAACATTGTGGTTTATACCATTAGTGATATAGTTTTTCACTTACTTTAATTTTGCTTGCACATACATTTTAGGGAAGCTATGTGTCATTGTTTGATATAACTGGTTGCAAAGTACATAAAAGTTTATATATTTTTAAAGAGAATGTTTTAAAATTTTAATTTTTTTAGATTGCAAGCTATGTATTTTTTCCAGATTGCTATATTTGTGTTCTCCGAACATATATTTCCTTTAGAATTCTATTTGTAAAAAAAGCCTTTGTTTTTAACAAAATATTTTTGCTTTAGATCACTCATGCTAGATATGGATCTCCTTACCCTTGGCCTCTGAATCATATTTTGGCCTATCAGAAACAGTGGGAAGTCAAACGTAAAATGAAGGCTATTGGATGGGGTAACAAGACTCTGGACCAGGTCAGTTCAGATTGAAGTTTACAAAACCTCAATGCATTTAAGGAAAACCTTTAAAGCATTAAGAAATTCATTTTTTTGTATTGCTAGCCCTTAAGAAATCCCAACACAATAAAAAATTAATAAAACATTTGCTCTTATTTTCTCTGACATGAAGTAGTTTTATAAAAATCACATGTTAATTGTAAAATAAGTTATGTAATAAGAAAAGTTGAAAAAGGAAGTAAAAACTACCTGAAATTCTATCACCTAGAAATTGCCACTGTTAACTATTTGGGGAACGTTTTTCTAGATGTCTGTTAATAAACATTTTTTTTAAATGGGATCATATACCTGCTACTCTGTAACCTGATTTTTTTCCCATTCAACAATACATTGTGGGCATCTTTTATGCCAATAAATATTGATCTGCAGCATCAGAGTTTAAAGAAAATGACCCTGTTAAATATAGTGCTTAAATATATCTTTTCTTTTTGGTCTTAGATCTATTGATATAAAGATTAAAAAATATAAATCTTGTTAAGATTATGAGTTTGACTAATTAATGTCTTTTTTCCAAGGCTAACCCTGGCCCTAGCCAGCCAAGTCACTGATATGTGTCATTGGCCGCAAAGGGGATTGGGTAAATGAATAGGGATGCAGTAAATAAAATCCATCTCCACTAGTGGAAAATCAACTCAAATGATTTTACTCCTGGTGGGTCATCAATGTTACCTTTATGAAGCAATTTTTTTAATATATGCAAAGTCATTTGAATATATGGATTTAGGAAAACATTTTTGTAGAGAGTGAAGTTTTGAGATAAAATTTCCTTTGTAGTAATCCTTATAAGTAACTTAAATTTTACTTGCATTTAAAAGAAATTAGCTCTCAAATTTTTTTCCTATTTCTTTTTATGGAAAATATTACTTATATTCTATATGTAGTCTGTAGTCTGTTTTAAATATGTCATAAAAAGTCACCTAAATTTATATTCTTGTTATAAACTGTTATATAAATTGTTTTAGACATATTTTATTGTTTGCTAATTTAAATATTTTTCTTTGGGGTCTATTGCCTATATAAGGTCTTAGAAGATGTAGACCAGTGCTGTCAAGCTCTTTCTCAAAGACTGGGAACACAACCGTATTTCTTCAATAAGCAGTAAGAAATTTAATTTTTTTAAAGTTAGTTTCTTTTCTATATTGTTAAATAACAAACTTATTTTATCATAGAAGAATTGTTTTATCAAGAAATATTTATTGAAAGATTTAGTTCAAATTTATTTTTGCCTTCATTAAACATTTACTTAGCATTTCTTGGGTGTCAGGCATAGCATTAGGCTAGGAGACTGAGATTTCTAAAATGTGGTCCTAACCATTAAGAATATATCTTAAGGGCAGATATGTAAACCAGTCATTACTGTATGATATAGAGATTCTAATGGGGGTAGTTCTGGGTTCTATGTATGGAATTACAGTGTCTTGATTAATAAAATTCTAAACTTGTAAAGTACTATTAGAATATGAAGTATAACCGTACTTGTCTATATAGGGAGATAACCTTGGGGACTAAAAAAGTGAATAAAACTAAATAATAAAAAATATTTTTGGATGGACAAGCACTATTATGAACTTATCTTTTAAACATTAGTGAAAATATTTATAAAGCACAAAAATGAATATGAAAGATGTAGATTAAATATTTATGTATGTAGGTAAATTGAGTAATTTGTTTTATTAAGACAGATTTTTTTTTGTAATTTGGAAAAGAATATCTAATGTAGGCAAAGAATGGATTTTCTTTCTTTTTAAATTTCTAATTTTAGTGTATCAGAATCAGCTATCCTGTGATCCAGTTTAAGATGGGCTACAATTAGCTTTTTAATCTCAGTGGTTTGCTTAGAAGTTCTGACCTTTTCTTGGCTTTTAAATTTTCTTGCTTTTTAGGTTGATAATTTTTATAAAGCTTTATTTGCTCTTCTGTCTTCATAGGCATTAATCTTTTATAGCCGTATCAAACATCTTTTGGTAGAGATATTAATTTTTGTAGCAAAAATGACTATTCGATTGATTGGAAATATTTAAGTTATATTAATACATACTATTATATAACTGATATTAAAATAAAATTAGAGTGTTGATCTCTGAAGCAGAAAGGTCAGAATTCAACCCATGAAATCCTGGTAGGTAAAGCTTCTACAGCTATGTTTATGTTTCTAGTGGTGTTTGCTATGCAGATTCTTTTTGTTTAGTCTCTAACATAAAAGAAATGTATTCAAATATTAGTGTTATGTAGTTCCTTTTCTTTCTGATCTAGGAATTCTTAGGAGTTGAAAAGTTCAGAAGGGGTGTGTTTTATTGTTTGACATGCATCATTGTGTGTTAGGAGTTAGTTTTGTTATACACACTGTCTTCATGGGAGGCCAAGAGCATGGATCTGATTTTTCTTCTCATTTAAACTCAGTGTCAGAGAGTTAGTAACCAAGTATCATTTGACATGTGATTTAGTAGAAATATCAAAATATATATTTTTTAAGAGTACAATTATGTTTAAACTTGTGATGAAAAAAATCAAAATTTAGAACAGATGCAAAACCAAAGGTTAGCTATTGAGGAACCGTTTAATTCATAGTAAGATATAGGTTTTTGAAATAACTTTACCTCATATTAGATAAACATTTTCCCTTAACAGTTATGATTAAAGAAGAGAATAGGTTTAGTTTTTTGTTTTAATTTTACCCAGTTATTTAATTAATATTAACATGTAAGTAAACTACATTTAGAGAAAAGTAACTTATATTTTCATTTCGTTGTGGCAAAATTTTTCTCATTCCTTTATCTGTCACAGGAGTCATTACTTTGTGAGACACTCTACCTGAGTGAATAGAGCACTGGCTTAAGTCAAGATATATAGTATTAGATTCCAAGTCAGAGGCCCTGAATTCTATTCTCGACTCTAACATATACCTGACTTTGTCAGGTTCTTTTATTTCCCTTTGTATCTCCCCTTTACCCTCTTAAATTCGAATCAATTTTTCTGCTAGCTTACCTAATGGAGATGTTGAGAGGGCTCATGAAAGAAACCTAATAACCTTACTTGATGAGAGAAAGGAAAAGGATATTTGAGGGAGATCTTATAGCAAGAGTAGTAATTGGGAAAAGAGGACAAAGAAGTTAAATGGTAGAAAAGCAAAAGGAAAATGAACATGAAACAAATTAGAAATAATACAAGGTAGATACTAACATCGATGGCCTTTTTATCCTTCAAAATATGTAGTGTTGGTAGCTTTTAAATATTTAAATCATGTTTCTGAAATCCAACCAAAACAAAATGTGTACCACCTGTTCTACACATACTGTCTTGCTGATGTGTGAGATCAGTTAAGACTCTGCACGAAGACTATTACATCATTTGTTACCTTCACCTGGTGAGTGTGGACTTGGAATGAGAAACTAAAATCTTTCTTAAAGCGATATTTTTATGTTGCCTTTTTAGTAAAGGGGAAGAGAGTAGAAAATATATTTTTTCTAAATGTAATCAAGATAGAGTTATACTATTCTAAAGCATTTATGAGCTCCTTGTAGGTCAGTGTTTTCCAAACAAAACCTATTTTCTAGAAGAAGCTCAATAAATGGTTATAACTAGGTTAAGTTGAATGAGAAATTGGAAAAGGAGTTAGATTTTAAAAAGAAAAATGTTGCTATTAACCTTTAAGTAAATGTTAAAAATTGACAGTATACCTTAATATAATGATGAGAAAGTATATCAAAGAAATGGTGCAAAAATTATAGTTGGGAATTTTAAGTCGAAAAATTTCAGGGAGGAATAGAATTTTGTTGAGGTTTATTCAATTAAGAAATCACCAGTTAAGAAAATTAAGAGGAAATTGCTCAAAAATATTTAAAGGGATAATATAGAAAAGGCTGATGGCAAAGGGGCTTGATTTATAAACTTGAATGACAGTCCTAAGGATCAGAGACAGGTATATAAAGAAAGACTATATAGGTTATAACTAGTAGTATGAAGACATGACAAGGTAGCAGTATAATGGGAAAGAAAGCTTAGTATATTACTTTTAGTAATATTGTGTTAGTAATTATTTTAATATAATGTACATTGGTGATGCCCCATTTATAGACCATTAGTTGTGAGGTAGATAAATTTCATTTTTTTGTTAGTAATATATAATTAAAGGGACGAAAACTCTTAGAAAAATTTTTATGGATGCCATCTTTATGATTGTCTTCTTCAGAAAGCTAAGTTACTTTAAAAAATTAAAATGAAATCATGTCGTTAATGTATGATTGGGTAAACAGGTATCATTTTGTTGTCCCAACACCACAGTGAAATCTTCTGTGCTTTGACAGCATTTTGTTTATGCATCTATTAAAGTACTTACTAAATTATGTTGTGGTAATTTATGTTTCGTGTCCATGTCCTGGAATGACTTTCTTGTTTTTATATCTCTAGCATCTGGCACAGTTCCTGGCATTTTGGAGACATGCTTGCTGTATTTATTTAATGAATAAATTAATGGATAAAATGAATATGGCCAATTATACCAATATTAACGCGTTTAAATAATACTACTACTTGAAAAAGCAAGTCACACAACTAGGAAATAATAGTTTAAAAGATTTTTTTCATATCATATAACAAACTCCAAATTAAAGTAGAATAATTCTATCAAGTTGGGTGGGATTTCTTTCTGTGACTTTTTCTTTTAAATAGATGAATAAAATGTTTTTTAAAATAGTATATATCCTACCATACAAGGTAAATGCTACTCATGTTATTTTCATTTCTACTTTGGTTTTAGGCCTACTGAACTAGATGCACTGGTATTTGGCCATCTGTACACCATTCTTACCACACAATTGACCAGTGATGAACTTTCTGAGAAGGTGAAAAACTATAGCAACCTCCTTGCTTTCTGTAGAAGAATTGAACAGCACTATTTTGAAGATCGTGGTAAAGGCAGCTTATCTATCAGACTGTCTTAGAATTATGTGTTAATTTAGTTTTTAGTGAACAAAATTTAACTTTGGAAATATATGTTACTTGAACAATATGATAATGGTATCAGAATTTTAAAACCAAAACACTGCTTTTTGAAACCTCAAGACATATTATGTATTCTGTACATGTACTTTATACTGTTATTTGTGTACACCTTAAAATAATTCTGAATGACTTGATTTGATATGTTGTACTCTATATTTTGAAATTTTTGTTTTTTTGAAACGTGTATGCATATAAAAATAAACCTTAAACAACTGTATGGTTGGTGTATTTACTTGATCTTTCTGAAAGCCTGTCTCTTGAGCTTTATACATGGAATTCTTTTCTAAGGCAAATAATTCGTGTTCCATACTCCCAAGATTACTTTGCTAGATACATAGTGAACCTGGTTATAGGAAAATTGTTCCTAACAAATATGCTCTTAGAAGATGTGAATGATTACAAAGTGATTAAATCTTGGAACAGATTATCGTTTAAGAGCATTCTTCATATCTAAACTTAATTGAATTTAAAAACATTTCAGCAGAGCAGCTATAATTTACATTTGATAAAGGGATAGTTTCAAGGACTTTATTATTTTGATACTTTTTAATTTGAGACAAGAATGTTTTACTAATGCTTTTTTATTCCTTTTGTGGGGAAGATAGGACAGTTTTCACAGAAGTATCAACAAGCATTTATATATAAGCACTAAGGATTACATATTGTGTCCCTTTCAAATTTTCTATTTTATATAAAACCAGGGAGGGATAGTAAAAAAGAGACAGATGTAAAAATCATTTCCTGAAAATGTCTAGAATAGTACTTTTATATTTTCTTTTTATATACAGGTATTTTAAATTCATTTAATCCTTACAAAAATACTGAAAATTTTCCCCAGATTATCCCCAGTTCACAGAAGAGGCAGTAGAGACACAGAAAGGGTAATACCTTGCTTACTAAGGTCATAGAGTTAGTAGTATGTGATAGAGTTGGAATTCAAACCCAGGTGGTCTGGCATCTGTTTGGCTTTTAAGGAACACTGCACTTTTTTTTTAAAGAGTATAGATTTTTACCACATAAAGGGTATATTAGATTCTCCTTAGTCTAAATCCCACACAAACTTTGGATACTCTCTTTGGACTACAGTGGTATTTATTATAGCTTTCCTGAATTTTGTAATGTGTATTATTATTAAAATAAAAAATAATAAGTTACCTGTGTTGCACAGTTTTTAAGATCGGGTTTATTTTTGATATATATTTTATATGTATATGCTTTTTGAAAAATATATAACCATAACATTCATTTAATTGAGCAAGTACCATTTGTACCTCAGTATATAAAATCTAGACTTTTTTCTTTGATTATTTTTTGGATATAAAGATATTACAGCAACATGGGTTGTGATATTTTAATCTTAATTATTATAGTACAACAGTTTATATTCTTACCTTAATATGAGAAACTTTGGGAAATAGTGGCAGTTTATTTCAAGTTGAAATGTTTATTTAAGACTTACTGTTTATGAATCACTCTCAGGGAAGCTTAGTTTTTCTGTAGTGTTGAATGAATGATTATCAAAAGAATGCATTAGAAAATAGAAATCTTGATATGATGACTCAGTTACCTGCTTTTATCTTTTAAATTTGGGTCCATAAAGCCAAGTCACAGTAGCTAAACATTTTCTCTGAAAAGCTAGTTTGCTGACCAAAGAGTTAAATGTTATTTTAACTGTCAAAATACGTGTGTACTGAATTTTAATATAAGTAACACGATCCTTTATTAAAATGAAAATTTAAATCATAAGTAGTGAGAAACTTTAAATAAAGACAGGTACTGTCATTTCATAACTTCTGACTGATGTGCATTATTGAGTTTAATATACCTTATCTTCTATGAAACCCTTTAGAAGTCCAACTTGTTACTTTTTGAGTTGAATATTGGATGATAGATATTGTATTAATTCAGTAGGTAGCCTAAATCCAGAAAAAGTAGAAATTGTAAAATGTCAATCAGAGAGATTCACTAATAATATGTCTTGATACTTTTTTGATGAACAGAATGAGTATTTTTCTTACTGTTATGTATGATTGTCATTTAATGAGAATGGGTAAAATGTAGCTGTACATTGAGAGATTTCCAATTACTACATTTCAAGTAAAATTTAATCCGATATAACTTTTTGAACTTTAATTTTTTGTTTTAAAGTATTACATTCACTTGCTTCTTATAATTTGTCAATTTTATTCAGTCTTAAAAATAAAAGTTAAAGTGTACAGCTGAAACTTACTGGATTTCATTGACCAATGTCACTATAAAAAATAAAAAAAATAAACAAAAAGTTTGGTTATGTCTAGCCAATATACAGTAAATATTTTCCTAATGTATTTTTAAGTTACTAAGAATTGGGATTGGATTTCTATCTTTCATTTAAAAAAATATTTTTATCAAATTATGGTAATTAAATTTGTGATAAGATTATAGCAGATTCCCCAAGATTTTCTACTTTGGTGATTCTGTTTTCTGTGAACATAAATAATTTTTTCAGTTCTTTCTAATGGGTATGCCTATTGCTTGTTGTTTTTTTGTTTTGCTCTATCGTACTGACTAGGACTTCCAGTACAATGTTGAACAGGAGTAGTGAAAATAGACATCTTTGCCTTATTCATGGTCTTAGGGGGAAAGTATACAGTCTTTCACCATTAAGTGTGATTGGATTAAGTATAGGTGGATTAAAATATTTTGCTAGGTATTTCTATTACACTTGTTCTATTTTCTTTTTACTCTTTTGGATTAATTGAGTTTTTTTAATGAGGCGATTTTATTTTTACTATTGACTTATTTATAACTTTAAAATTTCTTATAGTGGTTACTCAGAGTTTACTATATTTTCATATATATATCTTTAATCAGGGCCTATTTTCAAATAGTATATGCTACTTTACTCCCAGTTTATGGCTCATCTTTTCATTTTCTCAGTAGTGTCTTTGGAAGAGCCGAAATTTTTAGTTTTGATGAAGTTCAATTTATCAAGTCTGTCTTTTATGGATTATGCTTTTGTTCTCATATCTAAGAAATCTTTGCCTAATCCAAAGTCCTAAAGATTTTCTTCTGTGTTTCCTTTTAGTAGTGTTATTTTTTTAGCCCTTATGTCATTTGTCTGTGATCCGTATTGAATTGATTTTAATGTGTGGGGCGAGGTCAGAGTAAGTTCTTTGGCACTTTTTGTTCCATGTGAGAGAGAGGGGCGTAGAACCACATGGGGGTTTCATGCCTTTCTTGCGACTGCTGCCGTTCTCCTCTCCAAAGGACCACTCAAGTCACTTTCTCAGATTCCCAGTGTGTCTCCAGTTCATTTTTGGTGAACATCCTGTCCCTGGAGAAGAGCCTCTGAATGAGTGTGAATTCTTATTCTGTCTGTGGCCCCCAGAGTTTTAACAGTCTTTAGTTAGCTCACACTCAACTTTTAGAAATTAGTTAAAAATTTTAGCTAAGTTCTTGTTACCATTGTTAAGGTAGTGTCTGTTTCAGGTAAACAAGTGCTCACGTCCTTTTTCTCAACTTAGATGTTGGGTGAGTTGGCCCTGCAACCTCAGCTATCTGCTAGGTTCAAGACCTGGAGTGAATTTGCGGATTGTCTGGTGTTCATTATTATTGTAAGGGTAGAAGCAACACTCCAGTTTTCTACATTCTAAAATGGGAAATCTGGAAATCTAGGTTACTTTTTGTTCTTGAGATAAATATTCATTTAGAATGAAAAGTGCCGAATTTTTAAGGAGGTTTTATTATGGAAAATTACAAACAAAAAGAAAATAACTCCATGTACCTATCTATGAACCACTACTACCTCGCTTTAACAGCTACCAGGTCAGGGCAGTTTATACCCACATTCTTTTTAAAGCACTTTGTTCAGTAATATATGCTGTAATAAGTTCTTACAGGTCTGCTTTTTAAGATGTAAAACATTTTTTCTTAATATTTTGTTATGTAGGTCATACCCACACCCAGGTTAAAAAATAGAACATTACTAGTATCTTAAAGTCCACTATGTCATTGGTCCCCAACCCCCGGGCCGTGGGCTGGTACCTGTCCATGCCCTGTTAGGGACTGGGCTGCACAGCAGGACGTGAATGGCTGGTGAGCCAGTGAAGCTTCATCAGTATTTGCAGCCTCTCCCCAGCACTAGCATCACCACCTCAGCTCCACTTCAGATCATCAGGCGTTAGATTCTCATAGCACTGGTGCCAGAGAGGCTAGGGATCACTACTCTGTGTGACAGCATTTTAATCTAATTCGAGCTCCATAGCCCACCACTGGAGGTTACCACTATCCTGATTTTGGGTTAATCATTGCCATGATTTAACATTTTTATTTTTAATCTTTATGTAACTGGAATCACACTCTATGCATTTTTAAGTGTTTTGTTTCTTTCACACAGTATTTGAATTTTATCCATTTTGTTGCACCTAGCAGTGATTGATTAACTTTCGCTTGCATGGTATTTTTTTTTTTATATGGCAATACAACATTTTAATTCTCTGTTCTCTTGTTAGTAGACATTTTTATTGTGTCTGGAGTTTTGTGGGTGATTTGCCTATTCTTAGTGGTTTATGAGAGTTTTGTTGTATTATAGATATTAATGCCTACTTGGTTATGTGTTACAAATACCTCCTGGTTTGTGGTTTGTCTTTTCACTTTCTTTATGATGTTTTATAATGTAGAGAAATTCTTAATTTTTATATAGTCAAAGTGATGATCAATATTTTCCTTTATGATTTGAGCTTTTTGTGCCTTGTTTAGGACATCCTTCCCAATCCTTATAAGTTCAGTTTTACAGTCCCATCATTCATGGAACTCCAAAATAAGAAGATCTTATTTTCCATGGAAAATGACTCCTAAGCCCTTGTGGTTGGTTTATTTTCTGTATTTTTACCCACTGGGTGGACAGTTTTGGGATCCAATATGGTTATGGTAGATCTCAGAGTTATAGCACAGGTGACAGGAAACTAATCCCATTATGTGATGTTGAGCAACATATTTCTGTGTATTTTAGTGTTTCTCCTGTAAGTTTTTGCCTACTTTGCCAACTGAAGGGAGACCTTTGAAAAACAATGTCAAAAGTAATACCAGCAAAGAACACTTCGTGAAATTCCTAAGCACATTCAATTTACTTTTTGTTAAACTGCAGAAATTTTGACAAAAATGGCAAACTTACATCGGATATGTTGAGAAAGGTATTTTCAACTGCAGAAATTTTCAATTTCCTCTATAAAAGGAAAAAAAAGTTCTTCAAGTACTAGTTAGCATATAGAATTGTCCTACAAAGGACTAAGCTCTGCTCACCTGGCTCTTGTGTTCTATAGAGTATTTCGATGACAATTTATGATGACTTTATTAATAAACCTAAAATGTTAAAAAGCAAAACAAAAAGTCCCACTAGAATTTGCTCTAGATAGTTCGAGCAGGAAGAAATATTATAAGATATTAAATGGCTTATAGAATCTTTGAGAGTACTGAAGAACTGTTTTAGGTTGTACTTTCAGGAATGACTCCACAGAACTGGGTACCCAGTGAGGCTCCTGCCTCTTCTATGATCAGGAAGCTACAGGCTCCACAAGTGTCTCATCACTGCTGTGATCACGAAGCCGCCGTGATGGGGATGCTCTTGCTGCGGCTGCAGCACTCTGATCAGGAATCAGATAATGCCTGCTGTAATATGCACTAGGAAAACAGATGCCCACAGCCTGCTTATCCTCACAAAGCTAATAACTAGATATCAGGACCGCTGCCGATGCTGCTACGGAAAAAAACAGAGCCTTTATGACAATGCTTGCCAGAGAGACAGAAGAATTGCACCTTCCACCTCCCTTTTGCTTTTTGAATTTCACAAATGCAGCTGATTGAACCTAAATAACATCCAGAACTCTATTTGTAAAGGAGTCTGGAAAATGTAGGCTTTAACTTTCTAGCTTCTGCAGGAGAGGAAGGCACCCTAAAAGGATGATAGGGTGACATTGAACATCAGTCCACTGTATTCATCACCGTGGAAGTTATAATACTACTCCCCGACATTTTCTTATGCAAGTTTTGCCTCTCATATTCAAGTTCTTAATGTATTTGGAATATTTTCTTTAAAAATGGTGTGAAGTAGCCATTCAATTTCATTTTTTCTCAAATGGATAACTGATTTTCCTAGCACTGTTTATTGACCTTATTGACTGGTCTTTTTCCTGCTGATAGGAAATCTCGGATTCTATCAGATTGCTCATAGGATTGTTTGTTGGCTATCCTATTATATTCGTCTATTACATCAGCTATCCTATTTTGCATCAAAATCAAAATTTCTAAATTATAGTTTGTGTAAAGTTTTGATATCTGATAAGGCATGTCCCCCATCTTATTTTTTGCTTTCAGGAATTGAAGTTAGACCTTTGCACTTACATGTAAATTTTAGAATCAATTTTTAAAATTCCACCAAAACCAAAAAACTAGGATTTTTATTAGATTTACATAGAATTTCTGGATTATTTGGGGAAGAATTACTACCTTTACAAAACCGAGTCTTTATAAATGTGTCATGCTTCCAGATGTTTCCTTAATGTTCTTTAATAAAATTTTTCTCCATAGAGGTCTTGAACATCTTTTGTTGTTTTTTTGTTCCTATTTGCTCAACTCCTTCTATTTCAGCTATTTTAAATATTTAATTAAAATTTTAAATTGTTGATATTTTTGTTTCTTTTTCTTATATTGTGGCAATTAACACTTCTAAGTTAATGTGAAATAAAAATGGAAGATCATTTTCATGTAGATTAATTAGATGGACATTGACATTTTAAAAATATTGTTTCCTCTTTTAAGACATAGTAAATCTCTCCAATTTAAAGATTTTCTTTTGTGTGCTTCACAAAAGTTTTACATTTTACTGCATATAGCCTGATTTTCCCTCCTCATTATAGGTTGCATTTTCCTGCTTCTTTGTGTACTTGGTAACTTTTGATTTGATGCAAGATATTGTGAATTTTATCTTTGGGGGAGCTGAATATTTTTGTGTTCCTAGGAAGATTCTTGAGTTTCGTTCTGAGATGTATACTTGGAAACAGTTTGATCCTTTTGGGCTTTATTTTTAAGTTTTGTTAGACATGAGAACAACAATTAGTCTAGGGCTAATTATTTTCTGAGACAATGCCCTTCTAGTACACTATTTAACATCTTATGAATTGTGAAATTTTAAAATCTCTTAATGGGATTAGGCACTACTCTCACCCTTGTATGATCCCTGAGTACTGCTCCCTGCTATCCTTTTAGGTGTTCTGGCTTCAACTTCAGATAGTTTCCCCATATATGTACACAGATCAGTATTCTATTGAATACTCAGGGGATACTGCAGACTTCTGGAGTTCTCTTTTCTCTCCACAACTCTGCCCTGAGAACTTTGGCTGCCTTTGTCTCCCTGGACTCTCCCCTCTACCTCCACAATTTAGGGAGTCTACCAGGCTCTGCTCGGGTTCCCCTTCTTTGTGCCCCGTCCTTGAAACTTTCAAGGCAGTGATATGAGGGCAATCACAGAATTCACTTTGTTTCTCATCTCTCAGGAATCACTGTCCTTTGTTGCATGATATTTAACATTGTGAAAACATTATTTCATGTTTTTGTTTGTATTTTTAGGTGTTTTAGTTTGGAAGGTAAATCTGGCCCTTAATTACTCTTGGCTGAAGCTGATATCCAAACAAGAATATACTTAATTTTTAAGATTTCTATTTATTTTTGTTTCACAGGTACAGTATTCTCTTAAGTCTCTGAAGATTTTTTTTTTAATGCCTACGGCACCTGGTCTTCCTAGGTGGTCTCCCATCCAAGTACTAACCAGGCCCGACCCTGCTTAGCTTCCGAGATCAGACGAGATCGGGCACGTTCAGGGTGGCATGGCCATAGCTGAAGATTTTTTTTTTAACATTCATCTTCAGTTGCATAATTCAGTTTTATTTTATTTTAGGATGTTAGTTTTTTTGTTGAGTTTGGGGCCTTTTTCTCATGGGGTGGTTTTCTTTGTATGTTTGACAGTTCTTGGTTGTCTGCTTATCTTCCTTTGCATTTGAGAACTGCTATTCATTTCTTTGTGGATGCTAGTTATATTACCTTATCTGATTCTTCTCATTTTCCATGATATGCTTCTAAATACAGTTTTGTGGCAGTATGGCTTGTGGGCGTATTGTCATCTTTGGGATTAGCTGTTACTTAAGTACTTCACCGTCTCTCTGATCCAAGATCTGTTCTCACTACATCATCCTAGAGCAAATACTGCTGTCGAGCACTTGCTTCTTAGCAAAAGCTGGAGATGGAGGAGAGAAAGCTTCATTAGCCTAGCTGCTTTCGATTTATTTTCCTTCTTAATCACTTGGATACCTAGGATTCCTTCCTGCCTTTATGTAAGGTGCCACTGGCTTGTGGCGTTTCTTTGGACTCTTGCCATTTTTGTGATACTCTTGTGCTGCTACTTTGGAACTTTAGTTTCCTCCAAACTTCTTTCTATGTAGGTCTAGTGTCATTGGCATTATTTTTTAAATCGGGAGTTATTCAGAATTTCTGCCCCTCTGGAGGGCTCTTTTTCTTGTTTTCCACTGTTATTAGGATATATGCTTTTAAAAACATCTTTTCTGACAGTTTTTGGGCTGTAGGGTAGGTGGAGATGTGGATACATACATGTTCAGTGTTTGAATAACGTTTCATTCTATAGAGATGTACTGGGAGTAATTTATCAGCCCTCATTAACATAGATTTAAGTCATTTACAATGTATATAAGTTATATTGTAATGAATATTCTTGAATACATATCTTTAAGTATTTATGTAAATATTTCTGAAGGGTAAATTCCTAATGGTGGAAATTTCCTGTCAAAGGCTATGTGCTTCTTGGTTTTGAGAAATTTTAAAAGTACATATTATCAAATTATCCTTCTAAAAAAAGTGTATTTACATTTGTCTAAACTCAGAGAGTGAATCACATGTAAACTATGGACTTTGAGTGATTACGATGTGTCAACGTGGGTTCATCAACTGTAACAAATGTACCCTTCTAGTGGGGGATGTTGATAACGGAGGGAGGCTGTGCATGTGTGAGATTGAGGAATATGTGGAAGTCTCTGTATTTTCCCTTCAATTTTGCTGTGAACCTAAACCAGTCTAAAAAATAAAGTTTTAATTTTTAAAAAGTGTATTTATTTAATAAAGTCATAGTGCTTGCAGCGCATGAGGTGTTATTCTAAGCTCTTTACAGATATTAAATAATTTATTCTTCACAACAATCCAATCATGTAATATCCCTATTTTAGAGATGAGAAAACTAAGGAGGCACAGAGAGATTAAGAAATTTGTTCAAGGTCACATACTAAGTTTTCTATTTGTTTACAGCCTCATGAAATTTTCAACGTGAAACATTTAAATATTTGCTAATCCAAATGAAAAAATAGTATCTCATTACTCTTTGATTTTGTATCTAATTATATAAGTGAGGTTAAACATTTTCATAACTTTATTGGTTATTTGTAATCTCTGGTTTTGTCCATTGCCAATTGGATTGTTTCTTTTTCTTATTATGTGTGATCTTTGTATCATAGATAAATTAACCCATTGTTTTCATAGGTGTGGATATTTATCCTCAGCTTGGTATTTGCTTTTGACTTTTTTCTAGAATTAATTTTTTTTAAGTATATTGAATTATATCATTGTTTTCCATTATGCTTTCTGATTTGTGTGCTGTTTGTGGTCTATCTGGAAATTATCTTGAGGCAATAAGAGAGTTAAGAATTTAGCTTTATTGTTTGTATATTTATTTATTATTATAGAAATGGCTAACCAGTTGTCTCAATACCATTTTATGAATTCACTGATTAGAAATGCCATATTTATCATACTAAATTCCAATTTGAAAATTTTTCCATAAATATCACAGTAACTTTAGTTATTATAGTAAGTCATAGTATTTCTTGTTACATGTATTATCAGTTTTTAAATATTAAAATGCAGTAGAATATAATTAACAGTGAAATTGCATCAGGCATAATTTGGATTTCTTAGAATGAATTAAAAGGTATTCTAGCAAATTGTAATATTTCAGGATTATTTTTATGAAAGTCATAATTAGAAGGAAGAATTTTTATGCCAATTATTGGCTATATCTAGTTGCTAGAATCTTAGGTACATATGTTTATATCATGATTATTAAACTTTATAAAGTTCTAAAATATAGTTTATTTGATTTACTCACATCCTATTTAAACACTAAAGATGTATAGTTTTCATTTTACCCTTCCCTACCTATTGACGAGGTTGTATTGGAGGAAAAAATATTATTGATTTTAATTTGAAAAACAATGTTTCTCCCTCCTGATTCCTACCTTCTTCCATTGTGATGGAAAAAGTCTATATACCTTAAAAAAATAAACACTGTGTGTACTAAGTATTTTGAAGACTTCATAGATTAAGTTAATTTATACTGTTAGATCAGTGTCCTAAGTTTTGGTGTATTATATATTATATAATTCATTTGTGAGTTTAACACCCAAATATTTAATATATGTACTTTCAATGATTATTGAGTTGAAATTGTGTTCCTGAGGGGAGAGTATACTTAAATCTCTCTGCTTCCATATAACGTGTATTTTGTTAGTTTTGAACATGTAATCACTTCATTTTGGTTTAATCATCCATTCAAAAGAAAGACCATTCATAAGCATAAAATTGTTTCTGGGGGATTAACTCCTTACTATTTTAACTTAGACCAGAAAAATGACTGATTTTATGGTGACTTTTTTTTTCTTTAAATCAAAAATGTTGGCTTACCGAGTGTAATGTAGTATACTTTCATCAATGTAATGTTTCATATCTATAAAACTAAAGAGAATTAAAAAGAAAACATTAAGGAGATTGCTATTTTTAGTTTTTTGTTGTATATATTTAATTTGAATTCCTGGTCCTACTTACTTTTTTTTCTGTTGGAAGAAGCAAGGTATGTACTTAAGGGTATTATTGAGAAGATGGTTTAAAAAAATTTTTTTTCTATTTAAGTATGGTTGACATACAATATTATATTAGTTTCAAGTATAGGACAAACAAAGAAGCTGAAAGACAAGATGAAAATACCGTGAGGAAAAACATAAGAGCATCTCACGATTGACCATATACATGGAGTCTGAAAGTGAAAAGACAAAGCTAATAATACTCTTGTTTCATAGCTAGACTAATACTCTGAGAGTTAAGTTTTAATCAATTGTTTATGTTTACATCCCCCAAAGTGTTTATTTTCATTCAGCCCATAAACATCTTTAGTTTGCTAGGGATTATGCAAGGTAAGTTGTCTGAATAAAGATCTGTTTCCCAACCTCCCAACGACTTCAGGAGTTTTTTTTTTTTTTTACTTGTTGAGCATATGGTAGATGCTCAACAAATTGTTATTGAGTAAATATTTGGAAATTAAACAGCACACTTCAAAATAACCCAAGGTCAAAGAAGAAATCACAAAGGAAATGAGAAAATATTTTCAATTTAGGAATAATGAAAATATACACAAGTTTGTGGGGTTTAACATTCGTGCCTAGAGAAAAAAAACTATGGCATTAAATATTCATATTAGAAAAGGAAAAAAAGCTTACAATCAATTATCTCAGCTTCTACCTTTGGAATCCAGAGAAAGAAGAGCAATTAACCCCAGATAAGTTCTATGAAGGAAATAATAAAGAATGGTAATCAATAAAATAGTAAATGAAAAAACAATAGAGAAAATAAACCGAAATGACATAGAAAACAGATATAATAGAGAAAATCAATAAAATCCTAGATAATTCAAAGGGGGAGTGGATATTCTTTTAGATAGATGATTCTGGAAAAATTCAATATCAAATGGAAAAAAACATTCAAATCTTAACCTTTCAGAAAAACTAACTCAAAATGTATTATTGATCTAAATATAAAAATCAAAACTAAAACTTCTAGGAGAAAACACTGGAAAAAATCTTTGTGACCTTAGGATAGGCAAAAATTTTATAGATAGGATGGAGAAAGCACTTATGAAAAAAAATTGCAAAATTGGACTTCATTAAAATTAAAAACTTCTCTTCTAAAGACACTTTATAAAATGAAAAGGCTTGCCACAGATTGGGATAAATTATTTGCAATAACATAGCTGATAAAATTATGTATCCAGAACAGATAAAGAACTCTTAGAAGTTAATAAAAAGACAACCCAGTTTAAAAAGTGAGCAAAAAACATTGTACAAGAGAAAAATATATAAATGGCCAATAAATACATGAAAAACAAGCTTAATGTCGTCAGTCACCAAGTAAATGTAATTAAACCACATGACATAGCACTACACATAATTACAATGGCCAAAATTGAAGTTTAAAATAGACCTTACCAAGTGCTGACAAAGATATGGAAGGATTGGCGTTCTTATACACTGCTGGTGGGAGCATGAATTGGTGCAAGCACTTGGGAAAAACGGCAGTTTCTTAAATACATTTACTACATGACTGAGCAAATCTACTTCTTAGTATTTGCCTTAAAGAAATAAAACCATGTCCATATAAAGATTTGTGCCTGAATGTTTATCAGCTTAATTTATAAAAGCTTAGAATTTGAAAAAATCTGAAAGTCTATAGATGAAGATTATGATATATTTAAACAATGGAATACTACTCAATAATAGAAGGGACAAACTACTTTTACTTGCAACAACCTGAATGAATCTCAAAACCTTTATGTATGCTGAAGCTAAGAGGCAAGAAGTGAAATATATACTCTATGTATGTATATATGAGATTCTAGAACAGGCAAAGTTAATCAATGATGACAGCAGATCAATGGTTGCCTGAGATATGGTGTTTTTTTTTTTTAAGTTGTGTTTTTTTTTTTTTTAATTGAATACAGAGGGGCACAAAAGAACTTTTTGAGGGGAATGGAAAAGTTCTATGTTTTGATTTTGGTGTCATTTATAAGATGTATGCATTTGTTAAAATGAATCAAACTGCATTTTTTTCTATGTAAATTATACTTCGATAAAATTGGTTTAAAGAAATGGATTGGGCGACGCTTTCTGCTCTGAAATTTATATAAGATAGGGATTATTATTATTCTTCAAAGTTACTGGATTTGGGGGAGAAGTAGAGTTTTGACTACCAATTCAATTTATATTTTCGTCATTCATTTATTTAAGTTTTATATATCCTCTTAATTTAAAGAGCAAGTCAGTGCTAAATCAGTAGTCTAGAATTTCAGTTTAAGATGCTTTTCTTTACTTTTTGTTAAGAATTATGACATATTTGGTTAATGAAGTAGGAATTTCTTATTTCATTCTTTTTCTTTCTCCCCTTCAAATCCTGGTTAAAATAATTTTTAAGAGTTATCCTGAGGTATACACTGAGTTATATGCCCCTCTTCTGTGTTTCCATATCACTTATAACATTGTGTAATTTTCAAGTGATCTTAATCCCATGACAGGCATTGCTTGTTTGGATTAAGGGCAGAGGTAAAATATTTTTTTAACTGAAGAAATTAATACTCAGATAATTTGTGATTCTTGATATATTTAGCCACATATCTCAATCCAAGTTATTTTCTTCAGCCCCACCCCTTGGTTAATATTATTTAACACCTCTCCATTTAGTCAGGGATCACAAACTCAATTCAGAAGTCAGGCATGTGATGAATAGAGTGAGCCAGACTGGATATTAAAACAGTAGGAATAGTGGGGGCTGTGCCAAACTGGAGAATGCATCCCTCAGCCTAAAGCATTAAAATAACATAAAAAAACAAAACAACTTGCCTGCCAAACAAATATGTATGAAGGTCACATTCAACTGGTTGACCACTATCATGAATCCATTGTGACTTGTGACTTAAAATATATTGTGCCATTTAAAGAAGTTTCTCAATTAGGAGGCAAGGAATATCCTGGGAAGCTCTTCAAATAATAAGTATTCCCCTTACCACCTACCTAATTGAGGAAACTGGTACATTAACTACCTTGGTACCTAGTGTTAAGTGATAATAATCAAGCTGATGGCACTATGTAGCTTTAGTTATTGGCCATTACTAACAGTTTTATTTTTGCCAGCAGAGAATGTTAAGTTTGCTATGGGCTTTAGCAAAACTACATTTGTGGATAATTCCATTATTAAAGAAATGACAAAAGATAACCATATGTCACTTTCAAATGACCCATATTCACAATGACTAGTACTTGGGTAAAATTCTATTTTCTCATTTATCTATCATTCATTCATCTATCCATTCAATAAATATTTAAATGTATGCAAAAAAGAGTGGTTTCTTTTCTCTAAAGATACTTAAAACTTAGTGTTGGGAGGGAGAAAATCTAGCACTGGTATTCAAATGGCGAATGTCACTGAGACAGGCTTAATGAAGCCGGTAGGATCAGCTGGACTGCTAGCAGACGCTTCATTTCCTGTGGATTTCTTTCCTCCCAAGCTGAGCAGAGCTTCAACAGTTCTCACAACAATTATCACCCACTTGTTCTGTAGGTCTCAAGTTTTCTTGCATTAGTCAGGTTGAAGGATTCGTGGTATTAATCACGACTGAAGTTGTTATTTATCACCTGCTGGGTGAGAAATAATAATTTTGGCACTAGTGGGGCAGCAGGCCAGAGGTACCAAATTAAGTAAAACATCTAAACACTAGCAAGGATCATTTCTCTGATTAATGAATTGTTACAAAGAAAAAGTGCTACTCATTATCTGGTCTTACCAATACAAAGTGGAGCATGTAAGAAAAAAAAAGTGACAGCTTGCTCAGACCAATTTTTCCATTTATTTCGTTTCATTTCTCTCTCTCTCTCTCTCTCTCTCTCTCTCTTTCTCTTTCTCTCTCCATCTCGTCCTCTCTCCTTAACAATGAACAGATTTGTGTTGCCAGTGATGTTATATTTTGTTTTTGTTTTTTGCTGCCAAACGACACAAATGGAGAAATATCTTATATTTTAATATTATAAGATAAAATATTTCTGGCTATTTAAACAATGTTTTTTGTGATCTTTAAGAAATTAAAATGAGTTTGAAAGAGGTTAGGTAAATTACCTTTAGAATGTGTATAAATTAGAGATTTCACTCTAAAAATAGTCAACATATTTTACTTTTTCTACTTTGAACCGAATACTAATGCTGTAGGTCTATTTTACAAAGGGTAAATTTTCATTTCTGTTTTTTTATTTTGTTCTTTAAAAATTCCAAATTAAAAAAAGCTTATTTTCTTATTGCTTTGACTCCTAGAGCAATCTTTACATTTCATAATGCTATGTAAGAATGTCTTTACTGTCGTGAATGGAGTAATAGGGACAGAATTTATTTTCCTGCCTTAAACAACTAAAGAAACCGACAAAATAGATGAAACAATGGTTTTCAGACATGAAACAATAATCAGTTCAGGATGTGATCCTTGCATGAAGAGAAACAAAGTGAGACCTTCCAGTTTCTTCTTAGAGAGCATTTCTAGGCTGTAGCACAGGAGAGGGGAACCAAAGAGAGCCGGTAGATTCCTTGAGTTGAGAAAATAAGAGTTCAGAGTTCAAGAAGGCCAAGGTCGCTAGCAGAGCATTGGAGATGAGATAATTGCATAGAGAGAAGACCCTAGAGAGCTGTGTGAGAGGGTTTTGCTACTGGACTTCAGCCGAGTATGGATCGGCATGTGCATATGAGGAAAGTACCAAGACTGAGGAAAGAACTATTGGAAAAGAGCAAGTAGAACAATCTTTAGAAGGCTTGAACAATCATGGAGCACTGAAAATCATTTGGTCCACCAGTCAGAGTGGAAAGATCACTTGATCTCAGAGGGCATCAAATATAAGTTCTCAGAAGGGCATTATCTCAGAAGGGAATTAGTATTCAAAAAAACTAGTTTAAACATGTGGAAAATTATTGACACTTAATGGATTGGTTGTAGAAAGCTTCATAGAGAAGGTAAACTGAGTTGCATTTTAAAAGGTAGATACATAGACTTTAAATAGGGGAAAGCTTTTATTAGAAGGTCACATATGAGTAGAGTGCCCAGCAAATTCATGGACAGTAGGTAAATCAATGCAGTTGGATCAGAAGGGTAGCCATGATAGATGAACTTATAATTGTAAATTTGGACTCAATTACAGAAGGGCTTGAGTGCATTTAAGCGATTTCGACGTTTAGGCAACATGCAGTCATCCTAAACAGAATGATGTAATGGAAATTGCTCTGAGGTTGGAGTTGAAAGCCTTGAGTTGGACTCCTGCTCCAATCGGTCGCTATGTATAGACTCAGGCAAATCTCTCTTTCTCCAAGTTTTAGCTTCCTCACCACAAAACAGAAATGTTAATTCCTGGTCTGCCTGCTTCACAGGCTTGGTGTGAAGATCAAACAAATTTATTAATGTGAAAGTCTTTTGTGGGTTTTGAAGCATTGCACAAATCCAAAGTATTATTTTTACTGGAGAGAAGAATAAGATGATTAAATTGGCTGTTGAGCAAGATTGATCAAGAATTGATGTGTCGTCTTCCTCCTACGGCTTGGAAATAAAAGTGAAAGGCTGTCTCATTAATTGAAGTTGACGTAATGAGTTCTTGGATTAGGAAGGTCACAAAGAAAAAAGAAATTGAGGGGCAGCACTGAGAAAAACTTGGAAGGAAAAGCTTACAGGGCTGATAGCTAATCAGATGTGGTGAAAGGAAAAATAGCATCGAAGATTTTGAACTGCCATGGCAGAGAAGGTATAGCTGATAGAAAGACAAATTAACGAGATGACAGTTTGGAGGCCAGATTTGGACATATTGAGTGGGACATCCAAACGGAAAGGTCCAGAAAGCAGATTAAGAAGACATTAATTTTCATAATTTTAATTTAGTGAATCTCTCAAAAAATCTTCTGTATATAAGAGAGAGCTTTAATAACCATATCTTTAGTATTTTTAGGGTATAGAAGAACAAAAAGTCTGGGAACAAAGGAGAGGTAAACAGGTGTGATTTAGCTCTGCTAACCTTGGCAATGCTCATTTAAAAACATGTAAATTAAACTTGTCTGGACGAGATCCTTCTACGGGGCTGCTGGCCACATCTTTCAAACTCCCCAAATGTGAATTCGCAAAACCCATCATTCTTGTTTTTCTATAATTTTATTATTAAGATATGTATGTTTTAATTTTCTTTCCTCTTGTCATTAGTTGAAAGAATTACAGATAATCAGGAGTGGCAAATATTGATGGAAACTCTGTTAACTGCCTGTTATTTTCAATTGAGAATTCGATTTCTGGAAATCTCATCATATTGAGTCACAACTAAGATGGTTTTATGGCTTCTATTTCACTTACTCCCAAAAGCATAACTGGTCCTTGATGGGATATGTTTTTGTTTTGGTAAATGACATAGATTTTTTTGTTTTATAAATTAATTTTGAGAAATTGTTTCTTTTTATTAAAATTATTTATTTTTGGTTAAATTTTCATGCTGGAAAATTTTTGCAATTATGTCCAAATATGGTAAATAGTAGAGGACAAGAACTAAATATCACATGTCTTCTTTTAGTCCCCCTGACACCCATCATTGAAAAAGGGAGGTCAGGGAAATATTTTATGTCCATGTGAATTTTATAGGAAAATAAATCCATATGTTTCTAATGAATTTACACATAACTCATCAAAATGTGTGGTTTTTGTAAAAGCTGTTTAATGTCTAAATAGATCCCTTTGGGACAATCTTTAAACCTAGTTCTCTATTGCTCCTTCTCCAATAAAAGCAGAGGATCATATGAAGAGAAAAATATTATATTCTGCCTGAATTGCATGTCTGGATACTGGAGAGCTTTTAAAAGAAAAGAAAAACTTAATAATTTAGAAGTTACATTTTAGGATCTCGCTCTTATCCTGTGTGCATGTGTGTGTGCGTGTGAGTGTGCATATATGTATATATGAAAATTTCAGTGTTCCTAAAACTCTATATAGGTCTGTAGGAGAGCTGCCTTGTCATGTCATTTTATAGGGGTGATAATTCCCTCTATTCTCATCTGTAGTAATGGCAAATCCCTGGTACTAATACGTTCTAGTTGTAGGTGTAACCTTTTCTATTTACAGCTGGTGCTAACTAGTATGCCTTACACTACCTTCCTTTCCGAAGGAACAAAACACAGGCCATTTCTAAGGCATTTGGCACAGCAGTGAAGCTGGGGGATAGCGAGTGCCCTTTGCTTTCCCCTTTATCAAAATATATTCATTCCAGTCTTCAAACCGCTGTTTTCGAGTCCTAAATCTTTACCTACACTAATTTTTGTGGGTCAGACTTTGACCCTGATTGGAACAAAATCTGGAGTCAGATCTTCACACCAGGACGCATCCACCTCGGTGCGTGTCAGAAGCCATATTGCTGCAAATGCCTCACACACCTTGGAGCGCAGCTTGTGGAACTGATGAGGTGAGAGCGCGCACAGCGGCGCGGGCCTGGTAATCACAGGACTGAGGAAACACATACATCATCTGCCGACCGGGTTGGCATTTCAAGTAAAAAACCTTCACACTGTGTAAGATGTCGGACAAATGATGGCCATATGCATGTTTGTCTGGGTGCAGATGGCTCTGCGTTCTCGGAGAGGAGAAAGCTGAGCTCGGCTCTTTTTGCAGACAGTTTAATATTGGTGACACAGTTTATGTCCTCTGCAAAAACAATAATGGAGGGGAAGGTGACATAAATTATTTGCAAATCGTTTGACATATGCAGGGCATTGTCCTTGCAATAATCACCATCAGTCTGTCAGTTTAAGATATGAACCATGCCACTGCCATTTTATATCACTATGTTAAGCTTTCACATGTTGTCATTTTACAGATTTGTTCTTTGGAGAACCACGGCAACACAAATCAAATTGGATTATGTTTAGTCATGTACTGTATCATGCACGTTGCTTAGATAAAAATAAGAATGTGCATTCTAGGGGATGGGGATCTTGAGGCAGTCTTCCATTCCATATCTCTGTGAGGTGGTAGTTAAATAAACCTTGCCATCTTTACCATCACTCAACTTTAGTTCATTGTTCAAGTTGGTGAGGTTTTTTTTTTTTTTTTGAGAATCTAGACTTTCATTTCTCACTATAGAAATATAGAAGTGTATAAGATGAAAATGACTCATCCTAAGGATTTTTCTTATGTTTTTTAACTAATTTAGGAAGTTAATATGCAAATGTTCAATGTTATCTTGTAGCTACTTTTAATATTATATATGCTATTATTGGATTTCTTTCTCAACCTAAGATGGGTGTAAATGATGATTAAATAGTAGATGGTCTTATCTCTGTTTCTATAGTATGAACTTAACACCATAGGGCACTTTTATTTATTGAATTCCTGACGTCATTTGATGTTGAAAACTGTGTGTTACAGTTTAACCATACATTGCAAATGCTGTAGACACTTCAGAGTCATTGCTCTATTGCACATGTTTGGACCAATTGATAAATGAACTTTAGAGAGAGTTTCTCAATTTCTCAGAGTTTCCAAGAAAACTATAAATTCTAAAACAGGGCATTCAGAAATTGAGTACAAACATTTCTTAAGAGAAATACGATTTATTTTCACTTAGAAAAGTTACTTTCACTCGGTTATATCAGCAGAGTTGTTTCTGCCTTCACTCATTATGTAGTCCTTAAAACAAAGATTTATTACATTTCCATCTTTGAAATAATATTTTTTCTCACTGAAGGTAGGCATTATCACTATGCCCTTTTATATCTATACTGATAAGTGCAGTGAAGAAAGCATTTACAAAGAAATTGTTTTAATTTATCTTTAATGGTGCACATAAATGGTGCATTACAGAATTTGACATTAGGTTCAGATGATTTTGGAAAGTATAGTAGCATTAAATTGGAACTTTATTTAGCATTCAGGAAAGATTTAAATTAAAAAAATTTAAACTTGATGATGCTGATTAAATCAAATATTGTCTTTATATAACCAAATGTAAAGATGGCATTTTTTAAACTTTCTTCCAACAAATTTAACTAATTCATTTATTTTATGTGCTATGTGCTATGAACTCTATGTGTAACTTCCTATTGAAACTATGTCCCATAAACGTCTGAAATTCTGTAGTTCTTTCTAAACTGCTGTTTCTCCAGTGTTTTCCCCATCTCAGTTAATATCACCATCTATTCAGTTGTTCCTTCATCTGTGTTCTCCAACAACTTTCATGCTAATGTCATAAAACATTTGTATATAGTATGGTTAATTGTTTCATTTACCTCTTCAATTAGACTGCTAGGTCTTTGTGATCATGTCAGGATCACAGGTATTTGGTAAATATTTGTTGAATTGAATTGAATTCACTTTGGCTCCTCTTCTTCCTCATCTTAATATCAAGTACTCTCAACTATTCTTATGTGTTGTCTCTAGTATTTATTCTATTATTTTTACTCCACTGCCTTTTTCCTGGTTTCAGATACTCATTGTCCTCTTTAAAAAAAATTTTTTTTGCTATTACCAAGTTCTCCAGTTTCTGCCTCTGCTCTAGTTGGGTACATGTTTCCTTATGATGCATGTACTGCTTCTTCTTCCTGCTCCAGGGACTTCATGGCTTCATTATATGATTGGTCGGTTGATTGATTGATTATTTATGTTTCACCAAATTTGACTTATCAAATATTATTATTAACTTTTTGTATAGATTGAGTTTTGGAATGTAGTTCTTTAGCCCGAGTCATAGCTTTCACCAAGTCTGATCACTCTCTTAAAAAAACCCTTTCTTATTATGACGAATTTTAAGCATACAAAAATCTAGAGAGAATAATATAGTGAACTCCCTGTGCCCATTGCCCAGTTTCAACAATAATGAACTCATGGACAACCTAATCTGTATGTCCGTTCCCACTGTTTCTGTGCACCATTGAATTGAATCAGATCCTAGATGACATGTATTGGCTTTAAATATAGTATATATTTTTAAATGATAAAGACTCTCTTGTAACCTTATTACATATCATTAGGACACTTAGCAAAATTGATAATAATACCTTACTATCATCTAATATGCAGTCAATGTTCACATACCTTGGTTGTCTCATAAATGTATTTTAAAAATTATGTTTGTTCCAATAAAGATCTAAATAGTTCCACACATCGCTGTCAATTGGCTGAGTCCTTTAATTTTGTATAATCTGAAGAGAACTCTTTCATCTCTTTCTTTTATTTTTTGGCATTTAGTTGTTAAAAAAAAATCCTAGATTTTTGTCCTTTATTCTTTTCTGCATTCTGGATTTGCTAATGGCATCTTCTTTCTTTTTATTTACCAGTTTTCAAATTAATGAACTGATTCCCTAACATCCTTCAATGACCAATGAGTGTACTTAAAAAAATATATATCATTATGAACAAATGAATTTTTAAAAATGTACTTTTTAAATCCATGCATGTATCATCTTTACTTGATGCTCAGATTGTCCCATCTTTGACCAGTTTGACTTTCTAGTCCTTTTGACTGGGGTAGTATTCGGTAGCTTCCTTGGCTTTTATTGTGACCCATTTATACACTTCCCTTTTCAGACCTGGGATCAGCTATCTCTCTTAAAAACTCTTGCTCTTTTTGGTGAGAAATAGCATTTAGAGAATACAATCAAAATCGTCATTACTACTGTGATTGATCATTGTTTTAGGCATTTTCAGTGAAAAGAACTAGTAAATATAAACATAAGAATATTCATTTGTATAAATGAAGCACAAGGCATATTCAGAGAAGTCTAGCTGGTATCACTGTCCTGAATATACCATATTCCCTAGGTACGTAGGTGTTTTCCCATTGTTCCCTGTCTTATTGCAGAACAAACAGTGCTTTAATAAAAAGTCATGTGTATATTTTTTCCATATTTTTGCTAGTATATCTTTGGAATATATTACTAGAATTGAGATATATGGCTTAAAGGTAAATGCATAGATCATTTGGTAGCTATTGGCAAATTCCCTGTGGATGATCCAATTTTGTATTATCACTAGTAATGACATGAGAGTTCTTGTTCCCCTCACAGCCTCATCAACAAGATATGTTTTCTAACTCTTTGATTTTACTAATCTGAGAGGTAAGAAATGGTACTTCAGTCTCATTTTAAAAATCAACCTATTTGAGGTACAATTTACATACTGTAGTCCCCCTTATTCTAGAGGGATATATTCCAAGACCCCCAGTGGATACCAGTGGATGCCTGAAATCACTGATGGTACTGAACCCGCTACATTCTGTGTTTTTTCCTATACATATGTACCTATGATAAAGTTTAATTTATAAATTATGCATAATTAGAGATAAACAATAATTAATAATAAAATATAAAATTATAACAAATATTGTAATAAAAGTTATGTGAATGTAGTCTATCGCTCTCTCTCAAAAAATGCCTTATTGTACTGTACTCACCTTTTCACTTAAAGGAAGCACTTTATGGCTCCTCTTTGAAATATCTGAATTGCCAACATCACTACTCACACTTTGGTACCATTATTAAGCAACACAAGAGTTCCTTGAACACGAGCACTGTGATACCCTCACAGTCAATCTGATAACTGAAACAGCTACTTAAATGACTGACAGGCAGGCAGCACATACAGTGTGGATGTGCTGGACAAAGTGATGATTCATGTCCCAGGTAGGATGAAGCGGGGTGGTGAGAGATTTCATCACATGACTCAGAATGGCAGGCAATTTAAAATTTATGAATTGTTTATTTCTGGAATTTTCCACTTAATATTTTCAGACTGTAGTTGACCCGAGGAAACTGAAACTGCTGAAAATGAAACCGTGAATGAGGGTGGAGGGAGAACTACCGGATAGTAAATGCAAACTTTAAGTGAGCAGTATTCAGGTTTAGAAGAATATATATATCCTAGTCCCAGGCAACCATTAATTTGCTTTCTATCACTACAGATTAATTTTTTCTATTTGAGAATTTCATATAAATAAAATTAAAATCATTTGTATGTACTCTTCTGTGTCTGAGTTCTTTCAATTAACAATACATGAGATTCATCCACATTGTCGCATATACCAGTTGTTCACTTTTTGAAATCTATTTTATAAATTGTGTGGATATTCTATAGTTTGTTTATTCATTCATCTGTTGATGGACATTTGTGTTATTTTAAGTGTTTGGCTATTTTGAGCAAAGTTATTCTGATTGGTTTTCATTTGGGGAACACCTAGGGGTGGGAGTGGAATTGTTCGGTCATATAGTAAGTATACGGTTTCACTTTATAAATAACTAAAAATATTTTCTAAAGTGGTTATAGTTTATGGTAGTCCTACCAGCAATATTTGAAAATTTCAGTTGCTCCACATCCTTGTTATCACTTGGATTTGGCAGTCATTTAAATTTTAGCCATTCTAGTACATGAGTAGTGGTAGTTAGTTCATTGTGATTTTATTTTGCATTTTCCTGATGATAGTGATGTTGGGCATTTTTGGTAGGTTTACTGGCCAGTAATGTCTTCTTAGATGAGGTAACTGTTTATATCTTTTACCCAATTTTAATTGGGTTTTAAGAGTTTATTTTAAAAGAATATTTTAGATATGAGCCTTTTGTTAGTAGTATGTATGTATTCTCCCAGGCTGTGGCTTGCCCTTTTATTTTATAAGGAGTGTTTTTGAAAGAGCAAAATTTGTAAGTTTTGATGAAGTATAACTTATTATTATTTTCTTTCTGGGTTTGAGCTTTCTGTGGTCCTTTTAAAAATCTTTTCTTACCTCAAAGCCACAAAGATATTTTACTATTTTCTTTTGTAAGTTTTAGAGTCTTTGCTTTTCCATTATTTTTGTGTATGCTGTGAGGGTCAGAGTCCATTTTTTTCATATGCATATTTAGTTGTTATAGCACCATTTGTTGAAAAGATTATTCTTTTCACATTGAATTACTTTGGCAACTTTGTTGGACATCAACTGATCACATATATCAGTTTGTGTCTAGACATATTTTTTCTGTTCCATTAATCTATATGTCTATTCTTATACCAATACCACACTGTTTTGATTATCGTAGTGTTATAGTAAGTCTTGAAATCAGGCAGAGTAAGTCTTTCTGTTTTTTTTCTTTAACAAAATGGTTTAGGTGGTTCTAGGTCCTTGGCATTTCTGTATAAATTTTAGAATCCATTTGTCAATTTTTACCAAAAAAATTTTTTTCCTGAGATTTCTTTAAATTTTAGGGAGAATTGATATCTAAACAATATTGTTTCCTCTATTTAATTATTATAGAATTTTTTTAGGTTTTCTTTAATTTTTTTAGCATTGTTTCATAGTTTTCATTATACTGTTCATACACGTTTTGTTGATTTTATCCCTAAGTATTCCATGTTTTTATGTTATTGTAATTGTTATTGCTTTTAAGTTTTCTTTTTTTTTCATTTATTAAAATCAACACATTTTGTTGATTTTATCCCTAAGTATTCCATGTTTTTATGTTATTGTAATTGTTATTGCTTTTAAATTTTCTTTTTTTTTTTTCATTTATTATGCCTATAGCACCTGGTCTTCCTAGGTGGTCTCCCATCCAAGTACTAACCAGGCCTGACCCTGCTTAGCTTCCCAGATCAGACATCGGGCTTGTTCAGGGTGGCACGGCTGTAGACTATGGACCGTGGCTCCACCCGGGCGCGAACCAAGGACTTTCTGCATGTAAAGCAGACATGCTAACTGCTACACTATGGAACCACACCCAATTTTATTTTCTAATTATTTATTGTTATTATATAGACATTTAATTAAGTTTCGTGTGTCTTGTACTCTGCAACTTTGCTAAATTCACTTATAAATACTTGTAGCTTTTTTGTAGGTTAGGATTTTTTACATACGTGAACATGTTATCTACAAATAATAATGGTTTACTTTTTCCTTTCCCATCTGTATGCCCTTTGTTACTTTTTCTTGTTTTATTGTATGACTTGGATTTCCACTACTATGTTGAATAGAAATAGTGAAATCAAACATCATTTCCTTATTCTCAATGTTAGGATCTCAGATGCTCACCATTACATGAAATCTTTGTGTTTCTTTCCATAGATTCCCTTTATCAGGTTAGGAAACTTCTTTTTTACTTAATTTTTCAAGTGTTTTTTCTCTTTAATTTTTATTGACATGAAAATTTCTTTTTTATTCTATTAATATGATGAATTACATTGGTTGTTTTAAAGTATTAAGCAACGCTTGAATTCCTGAAATAAATCCCACTTGGTCATCATATAGCTCTTTTTCTTTCTATATCACTGACTATAAATTGCATATGTTTTACTCAGGAATTTTGCACCTGTGTTCTTGAAGGGTAACTGTAGTTTTCTTTACTTGCAATGCCTTTGTCAGATTTTGGTATTAAGGTGATTAACGTAGGCCTCATAAAATGATTTTAAAAAATGTTTTCCCTCCTTTATTTTCTATGTAGGGTTGGTATTATTTCTTCCCTAAGTGTTTGATAGAATTCACCAGTGAAGCCAGCTGGGACTGGAGTTTTCTTTCTAGGAGTTTTGATAATGATTTATATATATTTAGTAGATATAAGAATATTCTGAATTTCTATATCTTCTTTTGTGTTTTGGCAATTGTATCTTTAAAAGAAGTTGCCCACTTTATCTAAGTCATCAAATTTGTTGGCCTAAACTTATTCATGAAATTCTCTTTTTATCTTCTTAATATTTTTATGATATATAGTGAAGCTTTGTTATTAAGTAAACATACACAATATTGTTACATCTACTTGGTACCTTTACCCTTTTATTATTATGAAATGTTCTTTATTCCTTGTTCTAATGTCTAATATAACTGACATTAATGTAGTTATTCCAGTTTTCTTATGATTAGTGTTTGCTATATTTTCCCATACTTTTAAGAAAGTGTGTTTTTTAAGACAGCATATAGTTGGATGTTACTTTTTTAAAAATCCAGTGTGACAGTCTCTGATTTTTAATTGGAGTATTATTCAATTTATATTTAATGTAATCATCTCTGTGTTCAGCTTTATGTCGGTCTGCCATAGACCTGTTTGTTTTCTATTTATCTTATCCATTCTTTGTTCCTCTTTTTTCCTCTTTTCCTTCCTTATTTGAAATTAAGTGAATTTTTTTTTGTATTGCATTTGAATTTTACTATTGGCTTTTTACTCTCTATCTCTTATTATTGTGATTATTTTAGTGGTTGCTGTTGGTTTTGGAATAAGTATCTTTAACTTGTTACAGTTTAGGTTCAAATAATAACATACTACTTCCTGTATAATGTAAGAATCTTATAACATTATGCCTCCATTTCCCCCTCTCATCCTTTAGTTATTATTGTCAATTTTTAATTAATACATATGTTATAAATCCCACATTACATTGTTATTATTTTTGCTCTACAGGGTCACTTACCTTTTAATGAAATTAATAAATGAGAAAAAAGTAGTTCATACAAATACATATATTTGCCATTGCCAGGTGTTTTTCATTCCTTTTTTGTTCTTTTAGCCTGAGGACCTTCTTTACAGAGCAAGTCTGCTGATGACAAATTCTCTCAGCTTTTATTCGTCTATAAAAGTGTCTATTTGCCTTCATTTTTGAAGGATATTTTCTTAGGTAAAGAATTTTAAGTTGGTAATTCTGTCTTTAAACATTTTAAAGATATTGTCTTCTTGTTATGTTCTTTTGGATGTGAAATCTGTGCTCATCCTTTTTCGTTCCTCTTTGTGTAAGGTATCCTTTTTTCCTCTGGTTGTATTTAAGATTCTAATTTTCCTAATTTTAAGCAATTTGATTATAATGTGCCTGGGTGTGGTTTGTGGTGTGTGTGTGTGTGTGTGTGTGTGTGTGTGTGTGTGT
>NW_011888783.1:14299453-14341916 GCF_000151845.1 Pteropus vampyrus | reverse complement strand
TTAATTTTTTACTTTAGGTACTATATTTTTAAACTCTAGAAATTTTCTTTGTTTTTTCTTTATAACTTTGATATTTTTCCTCATTATGTTCGTAATTTAAAATTTTTTAAAATTATAAGAGTTGTTTTAAAGTCATTGTCTGCTAATTCCATCATCTCTATCATTTAGTTGTGTGTGTATAGTGCTGATTTTTCTCCTGGTTATGAAGCATGTTTTCTTGATTCTTTTATCTCTTGTAACATTTGATAAATGTTGAACATTGTGAATGTTATATTAAGTGTCTGGATTTTGTTCTCTACCTCGAAGAGTGTTAAATTTTGATCTGGCAGGAAGCTAAGTTATATGAAGATCAATTGATGTTTTTAGTGCTTGTTTTTAAGCTTTCTTAGGGTAATTCTAGAGGTAGTCTTTATTCTAGGGCTAGTTTAGATTTACTAGTAAGGTGTACTCCTTGGAGTCTTTACTGAATAATAGCTTGAGAGTCCAACAAGCTTTCAAATTCTATACGTCAGAATTTGAATCTCCTAGCCTTTTTGGGCTCCTATTACTATTACTATTGCTATTGGCTAGTCTACAGCTCCCCGTTAGTGCTTTGCTTGGTCTCAGGGATTTTTCACTCTCTTTATGTTTACTCAACATATAGCTAAAGACTCAAGGGAATCCCTGTGCAGATTTTGAAACCCTGCTTAACTCTCTCCTTTATTATCCAACGCACCATGAATTCTTACCACCTTAGACTCCCTGATCTCCAATCTTTTTCTTCTTAACTTGATGAGACCAGTTTGCTCTGCTTCTCCCTTCTTATAATAGTTGATGGTCCACTGAATGCCGTAAGGCAAAGCACTGATGTGATTATAGGGTCTACCTTACTGTTTTCATTCTTTCCACAGTCATATTCATATGCTGTTTGTTGTCCAGTTTCTGAAAAACAGTTGTTTCATATATGTTATACAGTTTTCTAGTTGTTTGTAGTGAGTGAGCAACATTAATCTGTTATGGTCAGAAGCAAGAAGGCTTCTCATTCTACTTTTAATTTTTGTTTCTCTTATTATGAATATATTTTTACATATTTTCATAGAGCTAAAGGCCATTTTCCTTTTCTTTGCTAGCCCATTTTTCTATCTATTACTGAACATTTTCTTCTCTATTTAAATATATATTTATTTAGGAGTATTAACCTTTTATAATATAAGTTGCTAAATGTTTTCTCACGTTGCATTTGTATTTTCTAATGGTATTGTTTGCCATGTGAAAATTTATCCACATACATAAAATTAAAATTTGCCAATCAAACACATCCAAGTTATGGAGGAATTCATCTATGTTCTCTCGTAGTACTTATATGACTTCATTTTATATCTAGATATAGATATAGATATATAGATTTAGATATAGATATAAATATATACATACATATATAGTCTCTTATCTACTTGAGTATTTTTCTGGTGTGTGTTATGAGGAATAAATCCAGTTTTATCTTTTTATATATAGCTTTCCAGTTAATCCAATGCTATTTATTAAAAAGTTCATTTTTCCTCACAGATTTGAGATGCTGCCTTTAGCACATACTAAATTTTCATATGCAATTGGGTCTACTTCAGAATTTTAAATTTTGTTTCATGGTTCTGTTTATTATTGCAACCAAATGACAGTTTTGATATTTGAGGCTTTATGGTATGTGTTATATTCAGTTGGATCAGCCTCCTCACGATTGCTCTTTGTTTTCCTGGCTATTATTTGTTTCTTATTCTTGCATGTGAATTTTATAATTAATTTGTTTAACTCCAGAAGTGAGTGGAAGATAAGTGGAAAGTACTTGTTTTTCAGTGAATACAGGTCTATGGGAAGTTCAAGAGCATTTTGAAGGTTAATTTTTCTGAAGCAGGTGTTTCATGGAAGGGTAATTGGGATAAAGGTCATTTGGGAAGTTGGAACCTGACTGAGACATTAACCTTGATGTTTCAGCAAGCTGGTATGAAAAACACAGAGAACAGAAATCCAAAAATAACAATGAAAGAAATGATGTATCTGATTCTTTTTGTACTAATATGATCTTGTGTGCCTCATTGCAATTTTTAGTGAAAACTGATTTGTCCTAACTTTGACACTTCTCATCTCATAAAAGAACAGTATTGTCTACTGCCCTTTCAAATAGAAAAAGACACTCCTTATCTAGTCTTAGTCAGATGTCTACAGAATTGACTAGCCACTAGCAGTGATGGCCTGCTGTAATCCATCTGCCCTTGGTGTAGTGGGAGCATCATAATGCCTTAGCAAAAACACAACCTTTGGAATCAATCAGACCTGGGTTCAAATCGTAGCTCTGCTGTTCCCTAGTTATGTGACCTTGGGAAGTCAGTTTCTTCATTTGTAAAATGAGCGTATAATGTAAAGTGTATAGTATTCTCTCCTTTCTCCCTTGTCTTTTATTAAGGCATCATAATGTAGGTGTGAGTAGAGAGGGCTATGGCTTATTGCCCTGGTTTTTTCTCTGTAGTGTGCCATTGACACATCCAGGAGATAAAGCTGTGATCTTGACTTTCTCATCACTGTGTTGTTGAAGAAACTCACACTTAATTTATATTTCATTTTATTTGGAGTTACGCTGTTATAGAATAAAAAGAATGTGGGTTTTTTGTTTTTGTTTTTGTTTTTGATAGCATGGCATTTGTAACAAGAGCTGGCATAGTAGAGTAGTAGGTAAACTTTCTACTTCCCTTGGCAGTTTCCTTGAAGACATAAATAGATCCTGGAATCTCTGCTGCTCTCCTCCCACAGAAGCAAATGGAATTCTTCCTGGGTGTAGAGAAAATCAGGATGCCATTTTGGAGATCTTAGAGCTAGATCCTAAAGCCAAGCTAGAGCTTGATGTCGGTTTTCTTAGACTTCAACTATAGAGATTTAAAACAACAACAACAAAAAACAACAACAAAGAAAAACATTTCAAATTGTACCCAATAAAACTCATTTGAACCTTTTAGTTTCTTAAAAAGCAGTTGACACTTTTTAGTATCGTATATAATATCTAAATTATTTTCCAAACAAATCTTGCTGGAATCGTCAACTCATCCATTTAATACAACTTCCTAAGCACCTATGATGAGTCAGGCACTGGCAGGTTGCAGGGTCATAAAAAACAATTAAGATGACATGTGCTTAAGTGATTCATGTGCTTAAGTGATTTTAAATAAATAGAGGGAGCCTAATGTACGTAATAAGTTCAATCTCAGTTTTATTGGAATCGGTTTCTGATTTCCTGAGGCATAATGGAAAATAATGAGATTCTATGTACACTAAAAAACATCAGAATACCAAGAAATACAGTAGATGGCTGGATAATTTCATTAGCTTCAAAGACAGCCCATGTATTTGGGAATGGATTATAAATAATAATCTTTGATCTTGAGTCTCCTTGGTATTTTTACTACAAACTAATTTCTTAATTTAAATAAATGGTTAATCAAAGGTGTTCTGTACCTTTTACAAGTATCTTTTTATTAAAAAAAAAGGCATATTCTACATTGTCCAAAATATTTATAATTTTTTTATTGCGGACTTTGAAAAATAATTTGTTTTTATCAGTGCAATGTTCGATGGTCTTCTGAGATTTACCCTACTGGTGGGGTGGGAGTGGGGTGCGGCTCAAACACACACATACACACAGACACACCAAACCTTAAACTTCAAACAACTAACCCCACCTCAAGTTTGCCCATCTCTAAGCATGAGGGCCACACTGACAACCCTTTCTTTCCTTATGTCGAATACAACTGTGTTGTGTACTTAGCCCCTTGTCACTGTAGTCTTGTTAGAAATCACATAAACTCCCATAGAGATGACATCTCACACAGGCTACTACAAAATGCAAAGTGTTATGGTTTTGTATTATATGAACTCAAGGGGATTTAACAAAAATAAAATCATTATTACAACATACAGTGTCCCTTTACTTTAGGCAAGAACAAGATTATCATTGAGGTTTTCCTATGTACCAAATCTTTCCTCTCTGCCTTAGGACTTTTGGTCTTCAGGTAATAATGAACCAGGCAAACTAGTTCAACTTTAATTTCTTATCTGTAGACTCAAGTACGGTCTCCTTTTGTGACAGTGAGCTGGTAAAGTTAGATAAAATATAGGATGCCCAGTTAAATTTGAATTTCAGATAAAGGAGGGATATATTTTTAATATAAGTATATGCCAAGTATTGTATGGAACATACTTATACTAAAAATTATTTACCTTTTATTCAAAATTCAAATTTAACTGGTGTTCAGTATTTTTATTTACTAAATACGGCATCCTAGTTGTTGGGCTCTTTGGGTGGAGACCATTTTTATAATTATATTTACCTATCATATTTTCAGCACAGGAAGTTTGTCTAAAATAAGCCCAAACCTGTGTGTTTATTTTATTTTTATAGACAGCTGTCTGTAAACCCTGTCCAGAAGCCCTGCAACAAATTACGTATTAAGCATTTATAACCTTAAGAATGATGAAATAACAAGGTAAAATATTCTCGGAATGAAAACAGCCATAGAATGCTTGTCTTTATCTCACCCCCACTCATAGAGAGTTAATAGTCTCTCAGCAGAATTACACAGCCACTTTCTGTTGTCTGGCTCAATATGAGACTGGGGGGTTTCTGTTTCATCTCCATCAGGTCACGATAAAAACGAAGTCTCCTTCCCCAAGTCCAAGTTCAATATTTGTTTTTTTTGTTAAATATTTCACAACTACTGATTTAGGTCTGGGCATGCAAAATCAGTAATTGTGAAAAAATTTTTTTTTACGTCTGATTCTGTCTCTTTGATAGAAATTGAATTATTCACACAAAGATTCAATTAGAAATTTGTTATAAGAAATCTGCCCCCCACTACAGCAATGGTATTGTTCTCCTATGTTACTCCCATTGTAATGAGTTTACAATCCTGAACCTTTTGATCTACTGCAAGTTTAATTGAAAGAAACATTTCAGCACTAAGATCTATTATCCAGTGAATTTAAGGGGAAATAAGAGAATAACATTGATGTGTGTCTAGGGTCCACAAACATACCAGATAGACAAATATATTGTCTCATAATTTATTTTGAAAAGGGCCTTCTAATACAAAATGTTGAATAATAAAAAGCGGTTGATAGGTACTTACGACTAGAGTTGATATTTTTAGAGAACTATCCTGTTTTCTAAAATGAGGATTCATATCACAAGTGACCAGACTTAAATTATATGAAGAAACATATAGTGATAGACTGAGCACATCCCATTCCTGGGCAAGCATCTGAATAGGAGAATTATCATCAAAGACCTAGACACGCATCACGTGAGGGCAATATGTGTTTTTTTTAAAATTAAATTTATTGGGGTGACATTGGTTAATAAAATTATATAGGTTTCAAATGGACAATTCAATAACACAAATTTAAATTTTTTTCCATCACCGTGTATTTGATCCCTTTACCCTTATCCACCTCTCTGCCCACGCCTTCCCTCTGGTAACCACTAAACTGTTGTCTGTGTCCATGAGTCTTTGTTTGTCTTGTTTGTTTGCTGCTTTTAGTTTTATATCCCATATATGAGTGAAATCATATGGTTCTCAAATTTTTCTGTCTGACTTATTTTGCTTCGCATGATAATCTTAAGATCCATCCCTGTTGTCACAAATGGCAATATTTCATCTTTTCTTATGACTGAGTAATATTCCATTGTATATATGTGCCGTATCTTCTTCATCCAATCATCTATACAGAAGGGCATTTTGCTTGTTTCCATGTCTTAGCCACTGTGAATATTGCTGCAGTGAACATCGGGGTGCACATATTTTTACAGATAAATGTTCTCAATTTTTTGAATAGATATCTGGAAGAGGGTTTCCTGGGTCATATGGTAATTCTTTCTGGCAATATGTGTTTTAAAGATAACAGATTGAGCATGGGAGTGTCTCTCTTTGGTGATGGCTCCTTTTCCCATATGAAACTCACATAATTCTCTTGAGAAGTCAGTTGGCTGTAGTACGCTGGTCCTGATCCTGGATGATAAACTTTACTAAGCTGTCAATGTAATTTCTACAGTTGTTGCACTTTTTCAGCATATGAAAAATTTTTGTCCAGCAGAAACTTCTCTTGATCTTCTATATTTTCCAGGAAGAGTTTCTTCCAGACTTTTCAGACTGCGAGGGTCCCTATATAGTGAATCAACATCTGTCATTTATTGAATTGGGGTCTTTCTTCTGCCTTTTATTGAAGGTTTTAGGAAGCAGTGAAATGACCAAAAAACAAGGGATCAAATTTGACTCAGAATAATGAAGACCTTACACTCATCCTAAAATTTTGGAGTTTTGAATTTGGTTTGTGAAGCAGTTATATTTATGATTCTAGTTAACTGAGCTCTTACTTAGAACAATATTAACTTATTACAAACTACTGAAATGCAAGTTGGTTGTAGAAGCAACCATGCACCATATTCATTAAGTCGCGTATGTCTTCCACCTGCTGGTGGCTTATGCAAATCCCGAGAAAGGCATTCTCTTTTTGCAGTGGTTCCTAGGATGCAGAAACTCCATAATTTCACTGCTTCTGACTTTAAGTATTTCATATGCTATAAAGCTAAAATTTGGCAAAACAATTTCTAGTCTAGATTTAAAAGAAAAAAAACTTCTCTCTTTTATGTGCTTGGGAATGTTACCTTAAATGATAGTCATGAATGTGATAATCCATTTTTTAACAAGCAGGTGAAAACCCAGTTTTTTCAGGGGATTGCCTTTAGCACCACAGTCCTGGAAAAGTTAAAGCTAGGAGTCGGAATGTAGCACAAGTCCCAATCCTTTCCTCCAACCACTTATGGTCCTGAAGTCTGAAAGAGGAGGGAATAGAGCTTTAGAGAAGAGCATTTTGGAGAGAGAGAGGAGAAGGACACAGTAGGGCACCAGGAGCTGCAGCTACCATGTGATGACTCCCTTCAATGACTTGTGGATTGAAAACTATGGTAATTCTTAAGAGGAAGACTTTGAATGGATATTTTCCTGTGGGAGAACTTGGGGAAACCACAGGGAACATTTTGAAAGAGGCTGAGGTTTTGTATAAGTGCTTGAGATATTGAGCTAGTTAGAGTTAGATATTGTTACTTGGACCTTTATGGTGAAGCTGATGAGATCTGGGGTCATTAGATTATCCACAAACAGCCCCAGCCATCAGTACCACCCTTCGAGGGGATCTAAGCCATGTGGTGTAGTGCTAATTGGTATAGTCAAGACAAACAGTGGGACAGATGAGAGCATTTTTGCAATTAATAGTCATCCTAGGAGTTTCCAGTCTTTTAGAATAATTATTCCCAAATTTCCCTAAGCATAAGAACCGTCTGAGACATTTGTTAAAATATAAATTCCAAGGCCCATCTTTTAGAGATTTTGCAAATTTAGGAGATTTTGACTTTCGATAAGGTTAATGTATGAAATACCTGGATTGACTGGATTTTGTCTAGAATTCAGTCTCTGGCATTTGATGAGCAAGTACGTCATGTTACCTTACTCACTCTTTATATAATTTCATAGATTTTAGTACATTTTCCCTTTTAACCTTTAATGGGTAGGGAGTCTTAAATTTTTAGTCTTTCTATGAAAACTGCTTCATTCACATGATTATTTTAATTGCCTTTTATCTAAGCTTCTGGCCATGTGTGGATTTGAGTGTGAGGACCAGATCTGCATGCACCTTTCCAGATATAAATGAACCGTTGTGGCCAGGAGGGTAGAGTAAGTCTTTGCCTCTCAACCCTCATCACTTCCAGACTCCATCTCTCCATTTCCATGTTTCAACCACACAGAACAATTTTTTCAATACCTTCTAGCCCCCATTTGGGCCTTTTCTCTTGTAGTTCATTTTCTTTCAGGAACACGAAATTCTTTCAACCCATCTGCATCCAGCTAACTCCACTTCTTTCATCTTACTTGACCTTGACCATCTAGGTGATGTGTCCTTTTTCCATCCAAGAAAGAATTCATCACATTCCATTAGTTTGTCACCCTGTAAGACCATAGCTTTGTATTTCCAAGAACAAGCACAGTGCTTGGTACATAGTGTGTGTTCAGTACATATTTATTGAAAGAATGTTTATTTTTTACATTTTATGATGCCATTCCACATTTATTCACTTCTTTGACCCCATGGCAGGGGCAGTATCTGCAGAGAAGGTCCTTGAACCCTTTGGAAAAACTGAAAGCCCAAATCCTGGAGTTTCATAGCCACATTTTGTATAAGTTCTTGTAAAGGCTGATACTCATCTCTCGATTTTATATGAAATCACAAAGTTTTGAGAGATCCTTGTCGTATTTTGTTCCTAATGGCATTTCACATTTTAGCTACCTTAATAACATCTATAATCTGGGAACTTTCTCGTGCTTTTTTGGAGGACACTTATGAAACAGCAGATGGCCCCATTTTTGTACCCAGAAAAATGTTTACTTCTTCCAGCTTTTTGTTTTTAACCTTTACACTTCTCTCTCTTTGACAAAACAATAGAGCGTTTAAGAACAGAACTCTTAAACTCATGAACAGCTATTTGAATAAGAATGATTCCAATGTGGCATATATTGGGGGCTTAGAATGGTAAGAAGGTATATAAAAATACATCTACCAGAACTCATATCAAATAATGTTATTTTGAGAACCATGCCTTAGAAAGAAGTAGATACTTTCAGAATGTGTATGAGAGTACCTATTAAGAACTCATATCTATCAACTCAACTCAAAGTACTTACAAAGACCTATCAGGCCCACATGATTTCTCACCTGCTACTTCTCTGAACACAGATCCCACGATATTCCATTTACCCACTTGGATCCAACTAAATGGGCCTCCATGCTCTTTTGTGTTCATTCAGCCTGGACCATTTTCTACCTCTTTTCCTTTCATTTCTGCTGAAACATCACTTTCTTAGTGAGTTATTCCATGGCTACTCTATAAAAAAATAAAAGCTTCCTCTTCTTTCAGGCATCACCTGTCCCCCTCACAAGCTTTTTTTCTAAAGCACTCATCACCTCGTAATGTAATTTATGTTGATTTGTGCATTTGTTTTTCTGTCTTCCTCGATAGAAAGGGAAACTCCAGGAAGGCTGAGGTTGGTCTGTCTTGTTCACTGCTGTATCCTCAAAACCTAGATCAATGCCTGGCAATAGGAGGTCAATCAATATTCATTGTCCAATATTAAATTCAGTTTCCATCATACAGTATTTAAAAAGTCAGCATTATTATTACAAAATACAGAATAGAACCTGACCAGGGAAGTATAAAATGTTATGAAATAATTACTTCCTAAATCATTGGTCTTTAGATAATTTTATTGAGATTTAAAAATCTTTCATGCAATATTTCAATCCAATACCATTAAGCTCTTTTAGAAGATAGGAAAAATATTTATCACAATTTATTATAGTGAAAAATGGAAACAGTCTAAGTGTCCAACTATAAGGAGTTACTTAATAATTTAATGTATATTTATATGTTGTATTCTTCTACAGTCATGAGAAATAATAATGACATGGAAAAATGCTTCTGTTATACTCAAGTGTACAAAATATAATATAAATATGCAAAAATATTATTTTGACTTTGTCGTGTGTGTACATATTACATACAGATGCACTCAGAGGACTGGAAAGAAACACATTAAAATAGTGATGGAATTGAGATACAGATGATTTGAGTAAACTGCCCAAGATTGTACTCCACACTAAATGAAGAAGCTGAGAGTCAAGTGTAGGCAGACCAGCTCTAGCCTCAGCATCTTCTGTACCATACACTGAGAGTTCTGGGTGTGCCATGCTGCTTTCTTCAGCCTTATCAGCACCACTCCCTCTGACTATGAGCTTCTTTAGTTCAGGATTGGGTATCTGTAACCCAGCACCTAGTACATGCACCAGCTCACCACGTAGTTGTAGAGTTGAATTACAGCCTAATACAACTATGGGTATTATATGTCTTCTCTCTGGGATAATAGAGTTAGATTTCATTAGGCATAAATAACTTCTTTAGTTTTACCTGGAAAATATGATTGAATAAGTAACATTCTGTAGGCTAATATGTATAGTACTTTCTGTAATGACAATGAAAGAGCCTACCAGTATTGAGTTAATTCTTTTTTTCTTTTCCAGGACTGTGAATATTGCTGTTGACCAATGGGGAAAGGATTTAGCTAAAATGCAGATCTGTTAAAAAGGGACCTAATTGCTTAGTTGTAAGTATACGAGTTAACACCTTGAACAACTCTTAAGTTATGACATCAGTTTGTTTGAGGGCAAGCTCAGATAAAGCATCTTCCAAAGATTCATCATTGGTAAAATTTATTTGGATGTTTAATCAAAATTTGGTATCAGTAAATGTAGCCCTAGATTAGAGTTCATAATCTCAGGGAAGTAGGTCACAAGATCGTCACCATTTGTTCTTCTGTTTCCTTAAACAGCTATCTTGATATCCAAGATGTCCTGTTTATACACTGTCATCTATGAGGCCAGGGAGCAAAGTGAGCCATGTGATGGATCATCCTCAGCGGCTGACTCTGCCTGTCATTCTCAGTGGCTCTAATTAAAAGATGACTAAGTCAGGGGTCTAAGGCAGGGATAACAATAGGGCAGAAATCTCCAAAATAGCCAAAAAAAAAAAAAAAAAGAGAATGCCTTTGAGTGATTGCATGATGTCTGAATTAATGGTCAGGAAATGAGAGATTACTGCATTCTTAAAGCTAGGCTGTTTTATAAAGCTTGTGGTGTGCTCAAAGCCATATACTTGAACTTGGGGAAATTTAAGAGAAGAATTTGTTTAGTTATTGTTTAGTTGCATATAATGCATATTCAAGCAGTGCTTAAACTAAGGAGGAAAACACTTTCCATTACTGCTGTTTTAGTATTGATGTTTCTAAAATAAGCATGATCTTATGAAACTTATTTTGTAGACACATGTAGACTCCAGCCAGTTGTTGACTTAGAGAAACAGCTTTTATTGCCACTGTCTGTATTCCTGACTTATAATATTAATTTGTATTTAAATAGCTGTTTTACTGTGGAAGCAAAGCTTCTAACATTGTGCTTCTTTCTTTTCCTTCTCCTTCAATATATTCTCATAGAGCTTCTATTTGGCAAGTCAGTGATCAGCACCCTTATTTTTCTGGGGCTGATTAGTTCAATAGGTTACAGCATCACACAAAAGAGGCCAACGTCCAGCGTTTGATTCCCCCATGGAGTTTAGCTCCTCTAGGCTGCACTCCTAACCCCAGTCGCCATCTTGTAATGCTGTCCATTTATCATGGGCAGAAACGGGAGAAAGGGTGAGGGTGGATCAGAGTAAATCCATCACCACTACTGGAAAACCAACTGATCATGCTGGCCTCACAGAGTGAGGTATGGGAGGAACAGGGGAGTCGTTTCTGCAAACAACAGCGAGGTATGTAAATGGGAAAATTGAGGTACAGATACATTATGTTGCTGAATTTTAAATATTTGATCATTTTAATAAACTTCAAATCTACATTATTTCCCCTACTTTTCAGTTAGTTTGAATTTTTTAGACATAACCCTTAAAACATTTGTTTTTATCTAGTCTGTATCATCTATGGGCACCTAATTATTTCTTAAACTATCTTTTGTTCTAAAAATAACCACCACAAATTTAATAGTTGGAAAACAAATGTCAAATGAAACCTTGTTCACATATATCTTCTCACAGAAAGTGGCCTACCTTAGAAAAACCTATAGGGAATAAAGGAGAAAAAAACCAAACAAACCAGAATATAACACTTCCTTCAAAAGGCAGATGATTTTGGCTGAGGTAGGAGATGTTATATATGGCCTGGTTTTGTTTTTGCAGGACAGTTATTCTTGGAGTGGCTGACCTTCCTATTGCGGGTTTCTTTTATCTTGACTAATGTTGGCTCCTCTGCTCCCCGCCTCTCTCCATTTATTTATTTATTTTTCCTCTGACTGGTGGCTCCTCTGAGAAGCCCTGTGGCTCTCAGTCTTGCAGATTGTACTGTTAGGCGTTCTCAAGGGCCCTTGGTGGTTGAGGTCCCCACCAAACATCTCACACATACCAAGCCCACAGTCGAGTTCAATTGTAAAGACTCCATTGAGATGAGAAAAATCTTGGCTGTATTCCTTGTTTTATTCTATTGAATATGATGTTTTCCTTATAGTAGGCCATTTATGAACACTCGCTGAGTTGAATAGGAAAAGAGGCTAAGGTCTGTAAATGCTATATAGATGCTTCTCTGATGAAAGTGATTTGGCTCATTTTCCAATGTGCTATATCCACAGACAACCATAGTGTCCTCTTATCAGTTCAGGCAGACTTTACCCTCTACTTCTAGCTCATTTCCTATTTATCAGTGGCCTCCAGGCCTCGAGTCACCCCCCTCCCTACTTTGGCCACCAGCATTATATATTCCCATGCATGTTCTGGCTAGGGAGTACTCACTTCTCACTTTCTAAAGATCCTGTCCCCAGAGCCTTCTTCCCTGTCTCCCCAATTCTAGTTTCCGCCCTTCTGCTTGGCTGGAAAGGTAGCTTCTGCACTTATCTCAAGCACTTTCTCTATCCACACCCTCTATTCCATCTGATAATGAAAACAGCTTATGAATTCTCCTGGGAATTAGAAAGGTTTCCTATCTCAGGCTCAAGGAGGTTGCACAGAGTCATAATTAAGAGCAAAGACTCTATAACCAGACTCCTTGGATCAAATCCATTACTTTGTAGCTATGCAATCTTAGACAAGTTACTTAACCTCTCTGGCCTCCACTTTTTCATCTTTCAATGTAAATAACAGTATCTACCTCACAAATTGTTATCTGTAAGGAACTTAGAATGAGCATGGCAAAGAGTAATTGCTATGTATTACTCAAATTTTGAGAAAATTTTCCTCCTCAACCTCCCCTCTAACTACCTTGTTTTTTTCTTGTAATGTTGTTATTCTGGGAAGCAGGAAGATGAGATTGTTTATTTGGGGACTAGGGACCAGGCAGCACCTGCCTGCTGTCCCAGCCCCTGGCAAAGGTCTAAGTGCAGGGTTAGTATATTTTCTCTGAATGAGCCCACGTGAAGCCTTGGTCCTGGGTCTGCTGGTTATGGAGCTGTCAGGTATATGTGGAGTGAGCATGTGTGTGTGGTCTGTGAGGTGTGGGGAGTATGATTTAAACCAGAATCCCTCTGGGCTAAAACCCGTTTTGTACTTGAGACACTCAGAGACATTTTTAGAGTGAGAAAGTAACTCAAGAGAACTAGAGAGAAACTCTGGAAAAGAATGTGTGTAAAAGAGGAAGAATCAAGAAGTAATGGGAAAATATTGCTGTTTGGAGAGAATTTAGAGACTTCAGTTACTTTTGCGGTATTAACATATACTCACTGTATCTGTGACCTAAATATGTCTCTAATTTTGACTAATAAGCTTAAAGCAGTGCTCAAGGACATATGCGTCAAGGGAAGGGAAAGACCGGTGTCATCAGCTCCGTACAGGCCCTCATGTCCCTTCAGAACCTGCTTGTACTTTTTTGGTACTCCCTATATTCTTAATTAAATCTACTTTTCTTTAGTGTCAACAATAAACACACAAACACACATATTTCTTCATCCATTTACTGTTGCTTTTCTTTTTTATTTAATCACTATATGGGATTTATGAGGAAACTACTATGTGTATGTTTTCAAAACATCCAAAATGATCCATATATTTAAATATAATTTCTGAATTCTGAAAGGTAAAGGTGATTCTCCAGCATCCGGAAGCCTTGGACCAGCTGTGTCTCTCTTGATTACTGTAACCATAGGCCTGGTTCAGTGCCTACCCCTTAGGAGGTGTTTAATAAATATTTATGGCATGCGATTTGCTAAATATATGGGCAACGTGCCATCTATTATGTCGTCAGTTAAACAGGATTCTGTGTTAATAGATTGTTGTCTTCAGTGGGCTTCAGGTACATAAAAATGGGTGGATAATTTTTGGTTTACGATACATTCTTATCATTCTAATCATCTTGCTTTTATTGTTTACTTGTTTATTAATATAATTTCATGAAGTAATAAGTATCGATGAACCCACTATCCATCACGATAGCTCAATCTTAACAATAACCTACATCTAAATTATGGTTTCCCCATCCCATCTCTTTGTTCTTTGACCCAAAGGGCAAAATCTAGAATCCTGTGATAACTAATCAACTAAAACATGTCTCCTGGGATACAGGTGAGGAAGAAAAAAATATTCTCATGTTCCAAACAACAGGCCCAGGAATTTCTGAAACAAATCCATTTGCAGCTTGGAGATAGTATGTATTTTATTTAGGCCAGTAGAGTGTCTAGTCTGATCTAATTCATCTTGGCATAGAGGGCTTGGCAGGTCCGTGATGAAAGGGGTAAGATGGGAGGAACTTCTTTGCCTTTTGATGTTAAATGTTCTACTACTCTGTAGTAGAATATCAGAACTGATTTTTACTTTTTGGTAAAAGCTATAAAAGTTTTCCATAAAGAGAAATTGTCTCATTGACTATGTAATAAAGCTCTAGCCCCCACCCTTCAACTACTTTTACTTCTTTTAGTTGTTTCTTTTGGTGTGACTTCCATATTTCTAAAAAGTATATGCTGCTCTCTCATGAGTCATCAGTTTTACTCACCAGCTATTGAGTATCTACTCTGGCAGAGAGGACTTAGCTCTCTTAAACCACCTTCCAATCTTACCTTCCAATCTTTCCCCACTAGTTTTGGTTAAATCAGTATTTCAGAGTTTACAAAATTATGACTATCGATATTGTTATCTGAGCCAAAGAGTCTATTATCGTTACCTTTCTTCTCTCATGTAAATTTTCATGTTCTTTGGAGTTACTAACTTTCTCAGTTTTCCCTGGATTTGTTTTCTTTGTACCCATTAATATGTCTTTTCATACTCACTTATGTCCCTCAGTCCACTTTCCCTCAGGGTTAACCTATCTGATACTCTATCAGGTTCTTCCTACACCCTTCTTCTTGACTTTTTTTTCCCCCCCAGGAAACATCTCTCTTGATCCTGGGTCTTCTTGCTCTAATCTGAACCAGTTGCTCTGGACACCTGTGGTTCTGGAATTTTCCTTGCCTTTTCCCCACATTGGATTCACTATTTTCTTTAAGTACATATTTTCCTTTCTTCTTTTTCTCAAAAAAGAGCTCCTGAGAAAAAAGGGCAGAAGAGGTAATTATTTAATATTTTGCATCTCTTAAAATATCTTTATTCTGTCCTCAAGTTGGAAGATAATTTGGTTATGGAATTCTAAATTTAAAATGATCTTTGTTGTTCCATTGTCCTGTAAATTCCAACGTAGTTTTTGAGTAGTCTGATGCCTTTCTTATTGCTGATCCTTTGTATGTACCAGGTCGACTAGTCTCCTATTTGGAAACTATTAGGATCTACTTTTTATCTTAAGTGGTCTAAAATTTCCTGATGTGGACATTTTTCATTAATTATACTAGACTCTCAGTGGGCCTTTCATTTCTCAGCTTTATAAACCAGTTCTGGGAATGTTATTTGAAAATTTTCTCCCCTTCTCTTTCTCTTTTTTTTTGTCAGTTCTATTTTTTAGTTGTTCAATATTCTGCATTGATACTCTAATTTTCTTTTATATATATATATATTTCATTGTCTATTTTCTTAGGAGATTTTATTGACTTTATCTTCCAGTCCTTCTTTTGGCCGTCATATTTTCTTTTCTAAAAGCTCTTCCTTATTATTTATTCTCTTGTTACAGTCCTTCTTATTTCATGAATTCAATATTTTCTCTTTCTCCTAGAGGATATTAATTGTAGCTTTTTGGAAGATTTCCCTGCTCCCTGCATTCTCTTGCCTCTAAATAACCAGTTGCTAAATAACCATTCAGGTAGTTTACATTCAAAAGAGGAAATACTGATACTTAATCAACAAGAGAAAGTTGTACTTGATATCCTGTTTGTACAAAGACAAAAGTACTCTTCAAAAATTGAAAGAAGTTGATATTAAAAATGTCCACTTTGATGGTGAGCATATCTATATTCCTAAAATAATCTATGCTACCATAATAACTAGATTGTCTGGTGGTACATGATCATGTCAGAGTTGCTCTTTTCTGCACTAACACAAATATACACATTTTACAGTGACAGTTGATAATAACAATTTACACAAGATTCAACTGTTTATACTTCTGTTACAGTCTCATTGTTAGTGATGCACAGCAGCACTTTTTTTTTTTTTTTTAATGAAAGGAAAAAGAGCAGTATGCAATAATGGAAAATCCGATGGGTAGAAATATTGTTGATCAGGTTTTCTGAACTGTGGGGGACTATACCTGCAGCGACCAAGGGATTTCTTTATGAACAACTTCACAGTGCCTCACATATAGTGTCTAGAGAAGTTCCCTCTGGATTTATTTAATTATGTACCTCAACATAGGTACATTTATTTATCAAGGGGATATTACATGTACTTTCCATATACCAAACAGAAAATTAAAAAATACGATCTAACTAGTACACATAAATAAAAAAGTAAAATATTTCTACCCATACCCAGTATATTATTCTTATTTTGGAGCCAACTGGTCTGGAAACAAGGTCTCTATTTACCTATAAAATGAGAGTCTTTAGAATTTGCCTCTACAATAAGTGAATAAGTTGGTGGCGGATTCTGGACATGTTTATTTAGCTTATTTTTTTCTTCTTAATGTCCATCTAAACCTCTCTATATTATTGGTCATGCCTCACTAATGAAAAATTTCCTTAACTAGGCATTGGTATACAAACCCAGCTCCCAGAAATCATATGCACCCCTATGCAATTTGAAAATACTGTATTCTGCTGGCTATTTTTGTGTCCTCAAAGTCCAGGATCAGAAATGGAATTTTCAGATTGGTTGCAGATGCCTTCCCCTCCACCCCACTTTGTAACTAGATGTGTTTTAATTCAAAAGGCAACTTTTCAGGCCATTAAGTTTCAATACAGTTTAATGCTTTTGGGCTATGGGGCTTGAAATCATAGAGAAGCTTAAATAAATGTTTTAAAATAAAATCTGGGAAACAAAGCACCTTTGTTCTTCCTTACAGCAAATTTGTTTTTAGTTTCATGATTTTCTGCCTTGTTCAAATCAAACATCTTGGTCATGTCCAGGCTGCAAAAGCCCTAGTGGATGGCCCCACCCGAGTCAGGAGTGGACAGGCCAAGTCTGAAGAGCTTTGGCTTGTGGGAGAGGGAGGAGAGCAATGCCTTCTGCGTCCTTCTGCTCGTAGCTTTAAAACAGTCCCAAGTGACCAGTTTGTATTCTAGGCCACAGTAATTCTTTTGCAGAATGAATAATATTTTCTTAAGCACTTTTAAGTTCTCATTTACTGCCTATTTTAAAAATAATTTAATGAAAAAAATATGCTATTTATAAGTCCCTAAGTGCATATCTTTTAGAATGGTCTAAAAAAGTAGCTTTGTTTACACACATTTGATACAATGGCCAAGTGGGATGTTACTGTGGTCAGATTCTCTCAAAATGATTTTTGGAGAAAACTCCTGGCCATTCTTTTTAGGATCAAATTCGATTTTAACTCTCGATTCACTCAAACTTGTACATACCCTTGGCCCCAGTTTTCAGGTAGGGAAACTCAGCATGCAGATTACAAATAACTCCTTCCAGTTTAAGTCAAATACGGTCGAGTAATCAGCAATAAATTCAGGTTATCTGAAAACCTAGCCTATGTGCTGCCTGTAAACTATAGGGAAACCTCCTTAATCATAAGATCTCTGATAACTGAGATAAGAACTGAGCTCTTCTAGACTGGGCTCTTCTAGAACTGGGCTCTCCTTAATCATAAGATCTCTGATAACTGAGATAAGAACTGGGCTCTTCTAGGATTTGCTAAGCAAATTAACAGTCTACAAAAGACCATTAGTGTCCACGCTATTTTAAGTCTGTGGAAGCAGCCAGTCATGTGCAATTGGCATGCTAATTGTGAACTATTTATTTGTTAATCAGGTCTCTAAATAATCTCTTCTTAGCAGTGTCTTGTGAGGTGTATGAGTTATTGTGTGTGATTTAAAGGAAATAAAAAGACATGTATTTAAAGTAGTCTCTAATTCAGATTAGACTGAATTAGGAAGTGCTGCCAAATCAGATGCCATCTAAATGTAGCAAAGTGCTCGCTTTAAGTGTCCTAATTTTGAAAGTTAAGTTTATCCATAAATATACTGTCATCTAATCTATATGAGATTCTGAATACTTTTATAATTTAAAATTAACAATCATTCAAATTTTAAATAAGAATTTGCTTTTTAAAAATTATTTTCTACCAAGAAGAAATTTTAACTTTATTTTTAAAAATAGTATCTCCATGAGCTAGCTACTCCATTAAGAACAGCACGGGCTGAGATGGAATTTAACTGAAAAGTAGATGATCTTGTAAGAATATGTCATATCGAATTTTTAAGTTACAGTATTAATGTTCTATTTCCTTTTTAGTTGGACTTCCTAGGAATAAGCCATAATGTTTAAATAAACTTTAAAAGGTGTATTCTCTGTTGTTTTTGTCAGTGTGGTGGTTTAGATATTTCAGGCCTGTAATTCCGGTAAAACGAAAGAGACTATTTCAGTATTTCTTAGTACAAAGGAGGACTCAGTTATATCATACTTTATTATGATATCCCAAATAAGAAGGGAAGAATAACTATGGGTTATGTATTTATACAGCCTTGCAAATACAGAGTCACTATTTGACTTGAGTTGTTTTATCAAATCTTGTAGCCCAAATCAATTCAAGTTAATCAGGCCACCAAAAACTGTATAGAGTGATTTAGGAGGTGCCCTGCATAGGCCAGTCATGAAAGAATCAGAATTCTTTGGAAGAGCTAAACCTTTAAATTGTTAAGTGTTTAAAGTGGGAAATTAAATTTTTTTAAATTGGAAAACTAAGGTCAGGTTAGAATGATACAGTATATCTTCTCAGCAGAGAATAATATTGAATTGATTTGAAGGTGGGAGTTCTTGATGATTAGTTTTCAAATAAGGATGCCAGTCTCTGGAATTCTGCATTAAACCTAGTTTCATCTTCACCACGAGAAGTAGTTATTTTCATCCAGCAAAAAGCATTTCCTGTGCAGTGGTAATAATACAATGAAATTTTACCAGGTGCCTCAGTAATGCATAGTCATCAATGAATCTAACAAGGCTACATTTTATAAGAAAATCAATAAAAGAACATGATTATATTGTTGACTGCAGCCAGCATCCAGAAATGAAAAATAGAAAGGAAAATATCATTTTGCATTAGAGGGAGTTTCAGTGTATATAACATGCCGGGATCTCTTCTTCAAAGTTGTCAGGTATCTAGAGATACAGCAGGCAGTGAAGGGATAAAAATACTTCAGCCCTTTTTAAATGTCAAAAACAAATTTAAAACCACTATTTCATCCCTAATCTATTGTTTGAATACAGTATAGTTTTCTGTCCCACTGAAATGTTTATGTGTTTAAGTGGAAATGTGTTGTGAGCCACCATTTAGAGATACTCATATTTACAAATAGGAAAAACTATTCAAATAGTGAATTGGAAAAAAAAAAAAATCAGCGAAGGATTCTACCAAATAAGCATCTGGAAAACATGGGAAATAATTTTTTTAAACTTCTGGGGACTGGAGATCTTATGCTTATGCGTCATCTACCCAGTATTGTTTCTCAATATTCACAAGAATGAACACATGGTAAAGAGTGATTGCTATCAGTTATAAAAAAAATACAAGATTTAAAAGTGTACTTAATGTATTGAAACTGTCTTAAAAAGCACTTTTTAATACTGTGGTTATATGATTCCATTACTATCCTCTCAGTTTTCTTCCTTCAAAAGATATGTTAACTTGAAATTGTAAAACTTGATTGTTTTGTAATGAAAGTTTTGTCATTAGATTTGAAGTATGCACTCACTATCATAAATGCATCTGATTCTAAAATACGGATTTATTTTGATATCTTGATTTTATTTATTTTCATCCTTTTATTTTTTTAACTTTTATAAAGGTATACATAGATACAATTTTAAAAAGCAAATTATTTTCAAGGCTTAAAATTAGGAGTAGCAGTCCCTGACTCCACCTTCCTGAGACCTCTTCAGTGACACTGCTTTTCAGTCGTCTACTGTTTGAGATCATGTTTCTGAATGACATTCTTACACTGTTGTTTACTTTGGTCCTTAAATAGTATGAGATTACATGTTTTTTGTCTTTCTCTGTCTGACTTATTTCACTTAGCATAATATCCTCCAGGTTTATCCATGTTGTCACAAATGGTAAGATTTCATTCTTTTTTATGACCCCATAATATTCCATTGTATATATGTACCACTTCTTCTTTATCTAGTTATCTATTGATGGGCACTTAGGTTGCTTCCATATCTTGGCTATTGAAAATAGCACTGCAGTGAACATGTGAAAAGATGCTCAATGTCACTAATCATCAGAGAAATAGAAATTATAACGGCAATGAGGTATCACCTCACCCCTGTCAGAATGGCTATTATCAATAAATCAGGATGTGGCGAAAAGGGAACCGTTGTGCACTGTTGGTAGGATTGCAAATTGATGCAGCTCCTATAAAAGACAGTTTGGAGGTACCTCAAAAAATTAAAAATAGAACTACCTTATGACGAGAAATTCTACTTCTGGATATCTATCCAAAGAAACCCCAAACATTTTTTGTTTTCCTGAGTTTCCCTAGATAGTTATGACTTCACCTGCTTTCCAAGCTTCCACATTTTTATTACTGTCATTTCCTCACCGGTTTTTTCAATTCTTGTGAGTGAATACTTTTCCAAAACTCATTTCAGTGGTGATTTGGAAGGGACTAACAGTAAGTAAAGCTGTGAAATAATTTATGTTTATATAGAAATGTCCATTTTCCTAAACTTTTGATTGTCCTTCCTGTATTAGGCTTGCTTGTTCTTTCTTCTCTGGTTTCTGAAGGAGAATTCTTCGAGGCTCAGCCCTCTGTCCTTCCTTCTCTTTAATGTCTGCTTTAAAGACCTCATGAATACAAATGCTCTTATGCTGCTTACCTCCATGCCTGTGTTTCCAATCTTATTTTTCATCTAAACTCAAGTTTCATTTTTCCATCAGCCTAAAAGGGCAGGGACTAGGATGAAGGAATTGAGGTCCCAGGTGCAAAAGTTAAGGAGGCACACTCTAACTTAGGGTTGTGTGACCTGAGACTTGAGAATGACACCTCTTTAATATTTCCACTCTAAGTGTCTTACTTTCCAACCTTAATTCTGGCCCTGCTGCCTTGTACATATTTCCATTTTGGCTATTTTTTCACCTTGAACTTATTGATGTCTAAAGTCAAGGTCATCATCTTCCACTCACATTCCTCTTTCTCCATTTATATTTCTAGTCTTTGTCACTAGAAACTAGCACTACCAGTCTTTCTGTCAGATTCAGTTCTCTCCATTACCAACTCCCTGATAGACTGACTCAAAGTTTATCTTTTATCTGTCCCTTCCAACAGAAATTTTAACTCCGAAAGCCTTGGAAAAAAACTTTCTCTGCTTCAAAATTTCTTACACTGTTTTCATTACTTCTCACCTAAAAATCTTTAGTGTCTTATTTCCTGACCATTCAAATTTAGAATGCCTACCATACTTTGAAAACCCACTGTCATCTGATTCTACTTCACCTTGAATGAATTTATCTTTCCTTTAAGGCTCAATACAAGTCATAACTCCTTCACGAAGCTTTGAGTCACTCCTCATTATTGACTAGTCTGTTTAGTTTCTTCTTTTCAGTTTCTTTCATACAACTGTATGTTTCATACATAATTTTACACTGACTTGAGCAAGCTTTACCTTACGGCCATCTCCTACTCATTGGTCCAAAGCCAAGTTCATCATCTTCTCATTCACAATTCACCTCTCTTTTCCTTACATTTGATTCTAGCTTCTGTCAGTAGTATGTCTAATCTCTCAATGAGATTCATTTATCTGACCCCTGATATTTTGATTTTAACTTCTATAATTTTTTTCCTCTTATATATCTTACGTTTTTATGTCTGCCTTTTCATCTAAGCAGTAAGCTCCTGAAAGGCAAGGTGCATGTGTGAATATGGCTTCTCGTAAGGTCCTAAGCAACTAGAGGCCCTCAAATTCTTGATAAATAGGAAAAGCTCCTCCAATATTTTACTCAATAGTAATACATGAGAAAGACTAACTTATCTTCTTATTAAAAGAATATCATTTCGAAAGAAAAAAATATTGAAGGGTTATCCCAAATGTATATTGGAATCATCATTTTGGATATATTTTTAAAATATTTGTGTAATTAGATAAAATGTTTTAAACTGAATGCTGAAACTGTCTGTAAAAACCAAACTGTAGTTATTCAAAATATATTTATGGTTACTATGATTATCACAAAGCTACACTTTTACATAAAGGCTCATATAATGTAAGAAAGCAAGAACCGTTCTAAGCGCCACCAAACTCAGCCCTTTAGAATGTGTGGACTTCAGTAAGGTCTCTATAGATCATCTCTAATTCTCAGCCTCTCTCCTTGGTGAATACTTAAGAGTTCATCACTAATAATAAGAGGTTTGGAAGCAAAGAATGAACGAGAACAATCGTAATGACCCTCTGATAAGTTTTACCACTTTTCCAGAATACTTTGCTTGATATTTTATGCATTTATTCCAAACTTTCCCCAATAATAAACCTCTGCAAACTATCAAACTCCCAGTTATTTGGGAAATAAATTCAATTAGGAAATGGTAAATGGGGTTGAATTAGTGCTTAGTGCTTCTCTGGGGTTATATGAAATTTGAATTTAGGACTGAATTGCAGAGCTTTCAAGGGCAGAGTATCGCAGATTACAGCAGTTTTCCTGATTGTTCCGGGCCATACTGACACTGCTTAGTTCTTTGGTGTAGTCTTAGAGTGTTTGTGGTGGTGACCCAATCACTCATAAGATCCCTGCTCCCATATCTCCAGCACCTCCTCTACTGTAATTAACAGATATTTGCTGCCTTGGTCCTAGAACTGCTCAAACTTCAGTGTGTCCACCAATCAGCCAGGATCTTGTTAACGTGCAGATTCCGATTGGGTGGGCCTAAGTGGATCCGAAGAGTCTCACTTTGCCGAAGCCTCCAGGTGATACCAATGCTGCTCTCCTGAAGAACATGCTTTGAGTATTAAAGACGTAGGAATATTCAGAAGAATTTGTGCACACTCCAAGTTGTGTTATTTTCAAGAATAAGAGTGCTACAGACCTGCTAAACTTCCCTACAATGGATTGTCATGATTTCTCACTGATGATTACAGATCCGTGGTTTTGTACTTTATTCTCATCTCCTGGTGTCCCAGTGGAAACCTTGTTCTCACATAGGAGCAGGCCAGCATCGTAGACAGGTATGTTTTCCTTGACTCATTGGGTCAGTGCTGATCAGGGCTTTTGGGAAGCCAAGGGAATTATTCACAGCCCCTCAGGTTTCCTCTAACTTGGGGATTTGGGGGAAGGTATTTCTAATGCTATCCTGCTGTGAGTAATCAGAGCTTTATTTTTAAGAGTCCTGCTCTGAAGCACTTAGCTTTGAAGAATATTCAAGGGCCCACTACTGGCTGGGAAGGCAGCATGTGGACTGCAGGACTCTGATTTATGGAGCTTCTCTCCTGACTGTTCAGCAGGGAGTCACTTGCCAGATATTCAAACAGAAATATGACTCTTGGTGGTGATAAACGCTCTGAGAAGAGGGCATGAAATGTGACTGAGAAAGGAACTGAAAAAGAAAATAACATTTTATTTACTGAGCTACATTTGGCTTCTATCTCTGTCAGATGGTGGGTGTCCTTCCTTTGGGCAATAGATATAAAAATATGAAGCTCTGAATTATCAAGCGCAAGGCGAGTAGATTTTTACAAAGGCTGCTTTTGTCTGGAGTCAGGATTGATTCAAGATACAGATTAGATGGGGTTACCTCACTTTACAAACTGATTTTATTTAATTTTAATTAACTTACTTATTTTCTAGGACCAGGTTAAGTAGCCATTTATTTGACATTTTATCTGAACTATTTGTCTATATTTGTTTATCTGAGAGAAATGGCATCTGTGAAATACGAAATGATAGCTCAGATTAGTTTTTGCAACTATCTAACCATAGGATTAAGGAGTCCTTTGAGATCAGACTAAACCAGCAAGGACTGAGTTGATTTACCATTTCTTTTAAAATGTGGTTCTCAGAGTGTGGGTTCTAGATCAGAAGCATCAGCTCACCTTAGAAATGATTAGAAATGCAAATTCTTAAGTTCCACTCCAGACCTGCTGAATCGGAAATTTGTGTGTTTTTTCTCCCCAAGATGTACATTTTTGTTATATATTCACCTCAACCAATGATAGAAGTATATAAAGTAAAAAATGAAAGACCCCACCCTAGCCCCCAGCCTCACAGGAAGTTGCGTGAAACAAATGTACTGGGAGGTCCAATGTACCCTTTACCAGGTTTCTCCAAATGCTAACGTCTTGTATAACTAGAATATAGTGTCTAAACCAGGAAATTGACACTGGTACAACCCACAGAGCTTATTCAAGTTTTCAGCAGTTTTACATGTACTCAATTGTGTGTGTATATATAGTTCTATGTAACTTTATTACTTGCATGGATTTGTGTAACTGGCATCAGAATCATGTTAAAGAACTGTTCCACCACCACAAGGCTCCCCTGTGTTATTTCTTTGTAGCTACACCCATCCTTTTCCCTTCCACTCCCATTTTTAACCACTGACAACCATTAATCTGTTCTTCATCCTTAAAATTTAGTTATTTCGATTTTATTTTAATAAGTTTTTATTCGTTATATAAATGCAACCATATAGTGTTTAACCTTTTTGATTGCTTTTTTTAAAAAAAAAAAACTATAATTTTCTGAGATTCATCCAGATTGTTGCATAAATCAACATTTTGTTTCTTTTTAATGGCTAAGTAGTATTCCATGGTAAGGATTTCCCACAGTTGGTGTAACCATTCACTCATGGAAGGACATCTGGGTAATTTCCATGATTATGAATAATGCTGTTATAAACATTCTTGTACAGGTTTTTGTGTGAGCACAAGTTTTTATTTCTATGGGATAAATGCCCAAGAGTACAATACTGGGTCATATGTTAGATGCATATTTAGTTTTTTTTTAAACTGCCAGACTGTTTCCTAGAGTGGTTGTATCACTTTATATTCATGCCTACAATGTATGAATTTTCCAGTTTCTGGTCACTGTTTTTATTTTAGCCATCTATTCTGATAGGTGTGTAGTGATATTTGAATTTTTTTTAATAGTAAATGATTTTGAACATTCTTCATGTGTTTATATATCACATGTGTATTCTCTTTGGTGAAATATTGGTTCATGTCTTTTGCCTATTTCCTAGTTGGATTATTTGATTTTTACGACTGCATTTTGAGAGTCCTTCAGATATATGATTTGTAAATATTTTCTCCCACTCTATAGCTTATCTTTTTATCCTCTTAACAGAGTCTTTTGTAGAACAAAAAATTTAAATTTTGATGAAGTGCAGTTTATCAAATTTTTCTTTTATGGATGTGCTTTTGGTGCCAACTCTAGGAACTATCCTCCTAGCTCTAGGTCCCCAAATTTTTCTTTTATTTTTTTCTTAAAAGTTTAATAATTTTCCATATGACTGTGATCTTTTTGAGTTAACTAAGAGCAATAACATAGGACATCTTTACCTTGTTCCCAATCTTAGTGAAGAAGGCATTCAGTCTTTCACCATTAAATGTGATGTTAGTTGTAGATTTTTTGTAGATGCTTTAATCGAGTTGAGAAAGTTCTCCACTATTTCTAGTTTGCTGAGCTTTTATCATGAATGAGTGTTGAATTTTGTCCAATGATTTTCTTTCATTAGTTGATACGATCATATAATTTTTCTTTTCTTTTCTTTTCTTTTCTTTTTGCCTGTTGATTTGTTGCATTACATTGTTTGATTTTTGAATGAACCACCCTTGAATACCTGGAATAAATCTCCTTCAGTTGTGGTTATACAATTCTTTTTATATATTACTGGATTCCATTTGCTAAAATTTTGTTGAGGATTTTTTATGTCTAAGTTCATGAGAGATATTCATTTGTAGGTTCCTTTTTTTGTGTGCTGTTTGTCTGATTTTAGTATTAGGGTAATATTGGCCTCATAAAGAGTTGTTCCTTCCTGTGCTTTTCTCTGAAAAATACTGTATAAAATTAATTCTTTAACTTTTTAGTGTATTAAAGTTAATTCTTTAACTGGTTGAATTTTCCAGTGAAACTGTCTAGGCCCAGAAATTGTTTTTTTTCGCAGGGGGACTTCTAAATTATGAATTTAATTTCTTAGTGGTTATGGAACTATTCAGATTATCTATTCATCTTAGTCATGATTTGGTAGTTTGTGATTTTCTAGCATGATTGATCCATTATTTCTACGTTATCAAATTTATGAATGTAAAGTTGTTTGTAGTACCCCCTTATTATAATTTTAATGGCTTCAGCATCTGTATTGAAATCTATTTCATTCTTGATATTAGTGATTTGTGTCTTCTCTACTTTTGTCTTTAGCAGTTTTGCTAGTTTGTTAACTTTATTGCTTTTATAAAAAAAGAGAGTGCTTTTCCTTTATTGGTTTTCTCTACTGTTATGATTTCAATTTCACGGATTTCTTTTCTTTATCATTTCCTTCTGTTTGCTTTCAATTTGTTTGATTTTTTTTCTAACTTAGATTATTGGTTTGAGAATTTTCACTTTTCTGATATAAACATATTTCCCTCTCAGTACTGCTGTAGCTGCATCCCACAAATTTATTATTTTGTAGTTTCACTTTCAAATTTAGTTCTATGAATTTTTAAAATTCCTTTTGAGATTTGCTCTTGTACTCATAGATTATTTGGAAGTGGGTTGTTTTACTTCCAAGACTTTGGAGATTTACTTGTTGTCTCTCTGTTATTAATTTCTAGTTGATTTCATTATGGTCAGAGAACATATATGTACGATTTTAATCCTTTTATATTTGTTAAAGTATGTTTTATGACCCAGCATATGGTCTACCTTAGTATATGTTGTTCCATGGCCACCTGAAAAGAATGTGTATTCTGCTGTTATTGGGTGGACTTCTATAAATGTCATTTAGACCCTGTTAGTTTTTCTGTATGTCTTTGCCAATTTTCTGTTTAGAGTTCTCTTAGTCGCCGAGAGGAATTAAGTCCTAGATGTAATGTGGCAATCTGTGTTTGAACAAGCCTTTCAGATGGTTCTGATCATGCTGAAGTTTGGGAACAAACGCCTTTATTTGTGAGTTTCAGCTGCATGAAATAAATCATCTTGAAAGTAAAGAAAATGTGAGTTTCTCCATTAAGTTGGAACTCCCTAGCTTTGGTCCTTTCTTCCAAACCATCCTCCTGATCATTACTAGGTACATTTTCCTAAAGAAAATTTCAGTCATATCACTTCCAGGGAAACCTTCAATGACTCTTAGCTGTCCTTGAGTTAAGCCTAACTATTTTGGCTTGAGTGATGTTGCCTTGTCTCAAGCACTGTTATCATTGTTACCCGCTACCATCCTATATGGGTTCTACTCTCTATCAAACTGGACAAGTCTTCATATCCTAACGATATTGTGATTTTTAATAAGAATTATATATTTGTTCTTCGTTTCTGTTTCTAGCACAGAGTTTCTAAAACTCTTGAAATTTCTTAAGTGATGAGAGCGGCAAAGGTATCTTCTGTTATGTTAATGAGGTAATTTTAGGGTCACATCTAAAGATGGGGCATAGTTGCTAGGAACACCAACAATGTGATTTGAGGGTTGGAAGTTTCAGTTCCATCAGCCTGACCTCCAGGGAGGAGAGAGGGGCTGGAGGTCGAATCAATTACTAATGACCAGTCATTTCATTAATCATGCTTGTGTAATGAAGTCTTCATAAAAACCTAAAAAGGAGAGAGTTCAGACAGTTTCCTGGTCTGGGGTTACGGGGAGAGTGGTGTACTCCAGAGGACATGGAAGCTTGCCCTGTGCATCCCTTCCATACCTTGCCCTATGCATTTCTTCCATCTGGCTGTTCTATGTTATATCCTATTATGATAAGCCAGTGGTCTAGTAAGTAACATGTTTCTCTGAGTTCTGTGAACCACTCTAGCAAATTAATGGAATCTAAAGAGAGGGTCGTTGGGACTTCTGGTCTGTAGCTTGTGGGTCAGAAGCACGGCTGTGGTGTTTGAGGTAGGGAAAGTACAGTCTTGTGGGACTGAGCCCCTAACTTGTGGCATCTGGCCCGCTTTCTGGGTAGATGCTATCAGAATTGAGATGAACTCTAGCACACCCAGCTGGTGTCCAGGAGTTGCTTGGTGGCAGGGGAACCCCCCTATTTTGGAATTGGGTCCCAGAGCCCTTTAATCTTACACCCACACTGTGCCTTCCTTCCTCTGGGTTTTCTTCATGCAGTTTGTCTCTACCCGAAATGTCCTCCATTCATATTTATTTCTGTTGAAATTTTCCCTGTCTTTCAGACCGTCCCAAATAACACCTTTTTCATGAGGGTTTTCTTAATATCTGAACAATACATAGTTTCTCCCCAAGGCAGTTTATCTCTCTTTCCCCCATTTTTCACATTATCCTTGTTTATGATTAGCTGGGGTTTTATCATCTCTCCTGCTAGATCAAAACTTTATGGAAGGCAAGGACTCCATCCTTGTATTTCCTGCAGCACCTCACATGGTTCCTTAAAAATACTTAAAAGTATTTGTCAAATTGAATTTTCTAGACAGTCAATGACACTATTCGATTGCTTTGTTCCTCTGAAATTAAAGATTTCTAAATGAGTTAAGAGTTTCTCCTTTTAAAGATTTTGAAAGTAAAAGTTTTCTTTTTTTTTTTTTTAAATAAAGGAAAGTTCATTGAAAATGTATTATGCTTCTGAAGTGGCCTTTAAATAAATTCTAAGTAGTGGTACCATAATAAAATAGATAGACATATGAATATTATAGTCAATGTCCATAGTGATTCTAACTTATAAGTGTGTCTGTCTCTAGCCTTTCTTTTCCATTCCTCTTATGACTTTGAAGAGATGGTTCCAGTGATCTAGTTTCTGGACTATTGCAGTGGTTCCCAAGTCCGGCTGGCCTTAAGGATAGCCTGGAGCACTCACTAAAATACAGAGTCCTTGCCCCCACTGAAGAGCTTCAAAGAAAGATCTGGGAATCTATATATTTAACAAGTATCCCATGTGATTCCAATGGTCAGGCCATCGCCTTCTAATAGGTACAATTTCTCATCTCCAATTCATGGTTCATCTGTCATTTTACTTCATTATCAATTAAATTGCCAACTACTTCCATAAAAGATTTGTAATTGAAGGGAGCGTGTCTCTGAATGCTTGATTTTCTAAATGAAAGGTACCTTCATAGTGGTCTGGTATATTTATTAATCATAGAATGCTTTAGTATTCTTAATATAAGCATGAAAAATGCCATTACTTTCCCCTACTCAGAATAAAATTTTAAATATAGTGAGAACAAAAGAAAAAAAATTATAGCGTAATAGAGAAATATAGCAGAAAGCAATTTAAACACCTGATCTGTGTTTTAGGGCAAACTGTGTTATGCTGGAGAACTGATACAAAGTAATTTCGGGAACTTCTGGGAATGTAATGAACAGAGCATTTGATTCTTTATAGTATAAAAAAGCTAAGTAATTGCAAATATTACCAAGAAAATTTTCTCCTAAGATGGTATAATATCTACAAATGTCGACATGCAATTGCCAAGTAGCAATTTTGAGTATCATAAAACGTAATAGCAACATTACTGTCTTAGCTTTAGAGTCAAAAGGGACTTTAGATAGTATTTTATTTAATCTTTACATTTTATAGACAATAAAAATGTGAACACTTGAGCCATTATATCATGACAGAACACTGTTACAGTGCTTTGAATATATAACATCATTTAATATCATTGCCTCTGAGATAAGTTACTATTCTTGTTCACAGATAAAGAAACAGAACAACAGAGAGGTTAAGTAATTTGCCCAACATCACACAGCTAATGGTTGATAGCTTTGAGTTTATTTACTATGAATCCAGAAGTCTACTCTTAACTGCTACCCTTTACTGAGGACATAAACAAGTGCCCCGGAGCAAGTGACTTCTCAATAAGGGTAAAACTCAGATCTCTTGATTTCTACCACAGCAGGCTACATATAAACATGTCAGATAAATTGCAATTTCTTTTGGACCCCCTTACTGTTCATTATCAGTAGGAATATGTTGCATCTCATAGCTACAGGGTAGTAAATATTTCTACTAATAGTCTCAGGAAAATCTTTTAAAGTTTGCCCAAATTTCAAGTTTATAGTCTTTCACCACCATATAGGCAGATAAATAACTTAGTCCCACCTTTACATTAATGAAAATGTAAAAGCATTATGAATAACCCAAACAAATAGTACCACTTAAGAGTTACCTTACATTTCTCATAAACATATGTTAGGGGATGAAGTGTGTAATTCCCCTAAATTCATGTATTGAATTCCTAACCACCAGTACCTCAGAATGTGATTATATTTGGGCCTTTAGAGAATTAAGGTAAAATTAGGTCATACTGGCACGCTGTAATCCAATAGACTGGTGTCCTTATAGGAAGAGGAGGTTAGATCACAGACAATACCAACAGAGGGATGACTATGTGAGGACACAAGAAGAAAGTGTCCATGTGCAAGTCAAAGAAAGAGGCTGCAGAAGAAACCAAACCTGCTGAGACCTTGACCTTGGGCTTCCAGCCTCTAGAACTGTGCAGATACAAATTTTTGTTGTGTAAGCCACCTAGTCTATGGTATTTTGTTACAGCAGCCTGAGCTGATTAATACAGCATAATCGTCAGAGTTCGTGGAATCCTGAGAACATTGATGCTTTGGTCATTAAAGAGTTCTTTACCAAATATGCGCTTTGCATAAGGCCATTAGCAAAAAGAGTTGTCCAGTTCTGGATTTCGTGACCCCTCTGCGTTCAGCACATTTCCCTTGACAGTAAGATCAATTGGAATTTCTTTGCTAGAGGCTCCAGAAAGATTTCCTCATTTTTGCTCACCCTTTCAATCACCAACTTCCTTAAATCCAAGATAGATACAGAAATCAAAGTAATACTGACCATCCTCCTGGCTTTCTGTGTCTTAGGCAAGCAAGGCTCTAGGCTGACCCAAACAACATGGTTAAAAAGGCAGGGAATTCTGGCTTAACAATTGGCCTGTTATGGTCAGTAGTTAAGCCGTTTTAGCTTGAAGTTGTCTCCTTTGAGGGAAATTTCTGTTCCTCAACATTTGTTGGGGATAAATGCAAAAAAAAAAAAAAAAAAAAGGACAAATATCCTTTTTGAACATGGGCTTTGGAAGGTAAGTTCTGGCATCATTAGGGGCATCAGGAAAATTGTACTCATTTCTCCCAGGCTTCTACAGTGAGGGGTCACAACAAGTTTTTGGAGAAGAACATGCTTTGGAAGGTTATCTTTCTATCTGGAACTTTCAAATTTAAGAAAGTACATATTATTTGCCATTTTATTTTAAAACTATTAGAGGCCTTTAAACCTCTTCCCCCAAACTCAAAGGAATATTAAAACATTTTGCATACTGTTTCCATTTTTTTAGGCCTTTTGCAAAACAGCGTGAACAAAAACATCACTTGTCTTTTGGAATAAAATATGTGTAAGGGCGAAGGAAGGAGTTTGGATACCCTGAACATTTCTCAGTCTTGTCATAAATATCAGTATGTGAGATAAAAGATAATGCTGCCAAACACTCACCACCAGAGAATTCCTCAAGTAGAATTATACTGGGACACAAAGCTAGTTGTCAATCTTGATAGAATGAAAAGATTTTAATGCCTTAGATCCATGAAGCACCAGCAAGTGGTGAAAATGACAACCATTAAGAAAAAGAAAAACACGATTCAGACATATTCCAGGATTTTTAATTGTGTCAAGTTTTAGGTAAGTTTTGTTGTCTTGAAGTCCATAAAGTAATAGGAAGTGGTAAAAAAAACAAGAATAGTTAAAAAGAAAAACAAATTTTGAAGTGATCCAGGAGTTCTATTGTGTCAAAATTTATTCAGTTTGGGGTTTTTCTATAGTAGATAATGTATACTTAATAAACATGCATGTGATTTACAAAACATATATGATCCTATGTTGGTTGGATGGAAGACTAAGAAATGCATATCTTAAAGAATATTATCAATTTCTAGCAGCTGAAGTGCAATATTACTCATGAAGCAAAAGTGAGATGGTTTTATTTTTGCTTGAGAATTCTCTATTAAACTAGTGCTGCTGGCAGCAGTGATAATGTTATGAACATAAAACATTGTCTGATATTCTGACAAATGCTTGATTTTCCTGGAGCAGCTGTCTGTATGTTTGTGAAATCTTGTAGGATGCTGTGTCACTATTTTTCACCAAGAATTGTCTGCATTGGGATGTAGGTGTTCTCTAAAGCATTTCTTCAAGTGTTGATTTCTCTGTAGATTATCAGCAGACGGATCCTTCAAATGAGCAAGGCAGCCTTGAATTCTTAAACCCAACAACAAGCCTGCTCGCTCTGGTGGGTGAGCCGTGAAAGAACAGGAAGAGGGCAAAGTGGCAAAGGGAACATGCTCAGGGGCTGCCCTCTCCCTCCGACTCAATAATGCTCTTGAAGTGGTGAAATAATTCTCTTAACATGTTGAAAATGATGTGAAACTTTAAGAGCAACAAGTCAAACGAATGGTGAGGCTCGGGGGATTTGTAAAGGGATCTGGACCTTTCTAGTGCAGATTACCAGGTCATCAGTTCAAAGGCAGCTGTGCTCAGCCATTACTAAAAATTATTGCACATGATGGCTTCCTGGGCCAGCTGGGAAGTGGGGCGGGTGCTCCGGTTTCCTTGTAGACATCTAGGCAGCCGAAACCCCAGTGAGGAGGACCACTATTTCAGCGGGCACTCAGGGAAACTGGAACTCACCAGAACTCCCCCGGTTTGCCGAGCCCTGCTGCCATCTGCCTTCTTAACACATCCCAGGGCTCTGCAAGCTCATGGCATGTGCTGGGAGAAAATGTGCCCTGTGACTGTGAACTGCACAAATTCTGTCATGATTCATGCATGAATCCAGCTTCTGAGAATTGCTGGTGTATAGAGGATTCGGCTTCTGAATTTGACTCTATGTCTCTGAATGTCACATAGCTCTGAGTTTCCTCCAGGCCCCTGTCACACCCCAAAGTGCCAAGAGGTGCCCTAGGAATTATCCCCAGGAGAATCATGGTGCAGCCCTTTGATTTGGCTTGGATGCAGTAAATCATGATAATGTAATATACCATCTTCACAGAGTCTCCAATTCTATAATACAGTATTCAGGACTACAATTGTTTTTGTACTCAAGTCTCAGCTTCCCAAGAAATAAAGAATAGTTTTTCAAAGACAGAAAAATAATCACATTCTGGGCAGTCAGGTTAGGATCATGCTATTCAAACCATAGAGGCAGGTAGCAGCTGCCTGGTCCAGTTAAGTTGGGAAATTGATAAGTAGGATGCTATCTTTCTGTGGCCTCCACCCACTACAGCATTCAGCCAGGACCGAGCGGAGATGTTGGGGGCTGACAAGAGGCAGCCGTGGCTGGGGACAAAGTCATGGATGCAGTCCTGGATCCACCAAGAATAATGCTGACTAGTTCCGTAACCTCTTTAGAACCTCAGTTTCCCCATCTGTAAAAATGGAACATTTCTCTAGGAGGGCTTCTGAGCTATATCACGTGATTTCCAAAGTGCTATTTTTAAAACAGTTTGAGTATTTCAGAAAGCAGCGATTATCAAAATAGAAATCATTGTCATTGAAGCCATTAATAGTAATTAAATTATATAGACTCATAGTGAATGAACAAAATTTGTTTATTCTGTAGAAAATCAAGGATGCGTTGATAAATTTAGAAAGCAAAACCTACAATGGCGTTTAAATTAATCTTGCTTTGTAAAACCCATGGGTACAAGGAATACTGCACAGAAAATAGTGAAAATAGCTGTGTGAGTGGGAGAAATATGGGTGTGGCTTTTTATATAATTTTTTTTCTAAATTTTATTTACTGCATCCATTATTTTTTTCAACAAGTAAAAACAGACTTCCAAACAGCTTTTATCTTTAAATTTGCTTTATAGAGGCAGTCACATTGCCTTTACAAAAAACTTTTATTAGGCTGCACTTACTACATTATCTAGAAAATAGTGCATTTATATGCCTTATAGATCTACCCTCTCCCTCCCAAACTACACAAAACAAAAAATATGGATGTCTGGTTTTGTCAGTCCCTATAAATAAAAGGAGGCAGAGACAGTAAATATAGAAAGATGGCATGTTACGTTACCATAACATACCAGAAACCCAAGGTGGGGATAAAAGTGCTATTTATCAACCCACTGAGAGCTATGATTCTGTGGATTTTCATGTCTTCAGTGTTACTGGAGTTTAGATAATTCCAGGATTTGATTCTTTATCTTAGATCATCACCTTTAGAAAGCTTTTTAGTAAAACAAAGAGGTAGAGTCTAAAAGGTAGAAGCCTGATGGGGAGCTAAGATAAACGAGTGGCACACGTGGAGTATCTACACGCCACATAGCAACAGAAGGTGAGGAAATGTTCAGGTTCAAAGGGAATCCTGTGTCAAGATTCTCATCATTCCCACATCTGTTTATTTGTGTGCAACTACGCGATTTCTGTTTAGTTTCTTTCCAAATATACCATTCCAGGTCAGAAATTCATTTGTCTGATTTTAAATTACAAATTCAGTAGCAAATAATACAGAAGTCTGGATGGAGATATTTGCATTAATTATATTTCTTGTCTCTCGAAGGAGTAGCTTTCTCTGTTTCTGTCTCTAGGTATACATGCATGTATTTATTATTAGGTACCTGTCTTTATATAAAACATAATCATGGCTTCTTAGCATTAAAGTGAATCAGGGTATTATTGACTGTGAAGAACACAGCATTTCTTTCTTTCTTTTAATTCAGAATTTAAAAAAAAACAGTCTGGGTTTCTAAGGTTAATGGGAGAACAGAGAAGTATGACTGTTATTGAAATCTACCCTATTCTAGGCTCTGTGCTATGTGCTTTAAATATTTCGTCTCATTATCCTTCACGCCAGCCTCTGAGACAGATATTGTTCTCCCCAGTATACAGACGAGGTGACTCACTCAAGGACAGAGAGCTGAGTTAAGCTACACCTGAAATGGTTACGAAGGTGTGGACTTTATACTCTACAGTTTATGAGAAAGCAATTAGTTTTCTTTATTTGAAAAATGGATCTTATCTTGCTCTTAAGATACTACTCAGCTGCTGATGGAAGAAAAATGTGTATTTGTCAATTAAGCAGAACTTGAAAGAAGAGGAAGTAGACTGGAAAAGACTGCTTGAAATCAGAAGAGATACTGCTACTTTAGCACATCAGACTTACGCATAATGAAGTTACAATTATTGTACATTTGAGTCCTAGTGTTCAAATTTTGGCTTGGGTACATGGGAAATTGTGGGTGGAAATTGTGGGTAGGACTTCCTCGGAGAAGATGTCCCTACTTTCTCCCCTCGAACTTAAGCCTGTCTTCCCACCTCCCACCCTGGCAGAGGCTCCCAAAACACCCTGTGCTTCTCATTTGCAGAACTCATCAGCTTAACAGTTACTTCTCCCTCATCTGTCTTCCCAGTTGGGTTGGAGGCTCCGAGAGTGCTGGGATGGTCCTTTTCCTTTACCATCCAACACCCTGCATGCAAGACCTGAGGCAAAGCTGCAAATGAAGGTCCTAGGCCTTGGTTCCAAACCCCACTCCCCTTTCTCTTCCAACTCCAAACACCCCAGCCTTTCACTTAAGCTCCATCCTCTCCCACCCAACCATAGCTAGTCCTTTACCTCCTCAGTCAGGGCCATTTGGACAGGGGATCCTGAGGTCTTGGGTACCTGGAGCATGGCCTAGAAAAGGAGGGATGGGCCAGAGCCAGCTCTCACAACTGTGGGGCCCAAGGCAAAGGTAGCAGTAGCCTGGGTCTAAGAAGGCATTGCCAGCAGTAAAGAAATGCTGTTGAGAGACTCATGGACATGGACAATAGATTAGTGGTTACCAGAGGGTAGTGGGGGAGGAGAGTGCAGGGAGGTAGATAGGGTAAGAGTGGTCAAATATGTGGTGACAGAAAGAAATCTGACTATGGGAGGGGAAGATGCAATTCAATATATATATATATATATGCCTTACTGTTAAATTGTACATCTGTTACTGGATTTCATTAACCAATGTTACCAACAATTAATTAATTAGTTAATTAATTAAAAGAAAAGAAATGCTGTTGAATAACAGCAACTAATATTAACAACTAATATTTTGAAGCACAGTCACAGAGAGAGAGCGTTGAGCCAACCTCTAGGGGCCCTGAGCAGCAGGAGGCCGTGCAGTGGGTTTCCCTGGATGAAACACTCACTGTAGCTTATCGTACTCTTGCTATTATTTTCCAGTACTTTTCTATAACCTTTAAGGGCATTCATTGCAGAGGAAGTTCCATCTACCTGGGTGTCTAATAAAGAGACAATCTCAGGCCTTCTCAGAAATGACTCAAACCAAAAGAAGTTGAACACTCTGAGAAATGGCCTAGTCCCTTGGGTTCTTTCTATCTATCCCCAGTAATTTCCAGATCCACATAGCATTTTATTCCTGAAAAGGTATATAAAGTTCAGATTATAATTTCCTGCATTATGTTTACCCAACAGGGTGTATGGGGTAGAAGCCAATTAAACTGGACCAGCCTAATAAAATAAATGTAAAACTCAAACAGAATTTTTTGCTAGATGAAGATAAACTCATCTCTCTTACAAATAGACCAACGTTATGTGCAGCTTTGAAGTTAAAGTTCAAGGATAGCATGGAAACGGAGAGCTGAGAGAATCGCCATGGAGCAGCAGAGAAAGTTTCTGGGGTTGAATCAGAACTCCATTTGTTTTCCTCGATTCTTTTATCTAAAGAATACAAGAACGATTCTGAGAAATTCAAAATGTCCCTCACTTAGAGAAAGAGCAAAACTGAAAAGGAATGTGTATTCAGTCGACAGGAGTTCCATTAAAAAAGAATTGACAATTACTTAGAAGTCAGGAAGCCAATTTTAAAATCAATACATTGCTTGAGAAGGGTAACATGATGTAGTGTCAAAATAGGAAGCATTATCAAAGCTGCATTTACTTTGCATCAGGCCTTAAGTAGTCCCGGTCAATGCTAAAACATCTGAGAAAGGAAGGTCCGAAAGCAGAGTTACAGTCTCACCTATATCTTTACACTCTACTGACAAAAATTTATGATACAGGACGAAGTTGAAATTCAGGTTTGAGTTGCTTTGAGATTCACATTTGCTTGCTTTTGACCTAACGGTGAAAGAACATTGCCATTCACAATGTCCTCCCCCAACACCTAGAATAAACAGCATTTAACTACAAACAGGAAAAACCACAGAACTGGGTCCCTTGTGTCCCACTCGGATTCTTGGTGGCATTGCAAAACACAATCTGAATGTTATTAAGGGGAAGAGGAAAACTAAGGGAGATTTAAATTACATGAAACGAATTTTCATCATTTCTGCTTTAGTCTGTGAAAAATTCAATGTCATCCACATATGCACATCACTGAAGAATAAATTGTTTATTCAGCGGAAGGGGCAGAACTATATTTAATTTGTGGAAGAGTTAACCGTCATCTGCAGCCCTGTTACCACATTGCGGAGGTGCTCAGTGAAGTGTGCTCCCGGGGGAAGTATGGACAGACTGCTGGACTGGAACCAGGAGGGCGGGACCACGTTTCTTTTTTCAGTGTTTGGTACAAAGCCTTTCCCCATTTGTTTTAAATTACTAAGAAAAGTAAACATTTTGGTAAATGCTTCAGAGAGATTTATAGGTGACCCTAAATGCAATCTACTTGGTGACTGACTCAATTTTAATTCCTTTGGTTCTTGGTTGCAGAAAGGGCAACATCGTTACCACTTGCACGGTCAAAGGTTACATTTCCTGCCCTCCATCAACCTGGCTGGGACATCTGAGTGTTTTCAGATACTAGTCAGGTCACCTTCCGAGGGGAATCACTCACGCTAGCCATCTGATTAAGGGGCCTCTGTAATGAATCCTGCTACCACGTATGCAATTAGCCAGGCTCTAGCTTTCCTGGTTTAATGAAATGTGTGTTAGATGTACGTCCATGTAAGAGCTTGGTAAACAAAGGCGTCTGGGAGTAGGATGTTCAATAGCTTTTATTCTTTTAAAATGTTTTTATTAACTACATTTTAATTACTTTTTTTTTTTTTTTAGTACAATGCAAAGTTGTTGTGCTCATGTGGCAAGGAATTTGAAAACTCAGAGTGCCATGTGTGGGTCATTGTTTCTCTGAAGAGGTTTCCACATGTACAGCTTTAATCATCCACTTGAAGTTCAACATTAATGCCCATGGCGGTTTTGTGGACACCCTTCCCCTAAGTTCTCCGTTAACAGAGAAGGCTTACTGAGTGCTTACAAAGCCAAGCACTGTCTTAAGCGCTTTACTTGCTGATGACAATTATTACTCATATTTTTTTCACACACGAGGAAACAGAAACTAGGAGAAATAACTTGTCTAAGCTAGGAAGTGGCAGAGCCAGGATCTGGACCCAGGCAGCCTAGAACCTATGCACTGAACCGTGACCCAGGTCAACAAAATCGAGCTAGAGCAAAATAGTGAAGCTTTCGAAGTCATTCTGGAATCTCAAAAGTCCTCTTTTTGCTCCTTTGCTCAGAAGCACCCCTCTCCTAGTCCTCTGACACTAACAATCTGGAATGTAACCCCTTCCCCCCCGATTCAAAGCAGAGATCTACATTCTTAACTGACGATCTCCTAAACTCAGGATGTGCACCAATGTGGTACCTCTCACTAGTGTTTGCTTCTTAGCCTGGTCAGTCCAACTTGTATCTCCGACTGCAGTAATTGCCTGAGGGATGGGCTCATGACTCAAGCTAGTTCAATCAGAGTTCATCTAAGTCCTATTTCTTAAGCAAAGATTAAACAGGCTGGTTTTTCCTGCTGGACTTGAACCTGGGAGGAAGAAAGCAGCTGCACCATTGTGAACCATGTGGAGCTTGAGAAGGGTATCAACAATCGAAGAGGAGCAGACACCAGCCATGAACCAGAGAAGGCCACATCCTGGAGGCATCCTTGAGCCCCAGTCTAGCTGGGTCTGACCTGGGTCCTACCCTAGATTTCTCAGTGGTGAACTGATTAATTCCCTGTCTGCTGAAGTTGTTTAGATTGGACATTCTGACACTTGCCTCAGCGTCATCATCTAATAAAAATAAAAATGTTGTCCAGTGCCAGAGAGAAGCCACTGGGATCTGGTAGGACATAGTGGGTGCTGTGGCAGAACAGGGCGAGAGAGAAGGGAATTAATGTTGGAAAGCAACAACACTGGCATTGATTGTCTACTTTAATGCCCCCAAGTGATCTTGCAGAGAAGGTTGCATAATCTCCAGTTCACAGATGATGACATGGAGGCAAGGGAGGATAAGTAACATTATCCATTTTGTACCCTTTGTTAGTGGCTAATCTGCCTTTCAAACCTGGACTACCATTTGGCTCCAAAGGTGACTATCTGCCACTCAGGGCTGCTCCAGAAAATGCCATGTAAAGTAGAGGACATGGGAAGTGAAATTGTCCAAGGTGCTCCACATTTGATATGTCCTGACCATCTTCGAAACACTCAACAGTTTGTCCCACTGACTGATTCCAGTGGATGAGGTAGATAGATACTATCTCAAATTCTTGGAGATGGGCTTCTGTCATTAGGGTAGACTGGATTTGCCTAACACTTTGTTTGTTCAGTTCATTTGAGATTGAGAGGAGATGACTGTGAAAATGTGATACGTGCCAAGCAGAAGTGTTTTGCTAAGGCCATAAAGGATGCATAGAAGACAACATGGGCTCAGCAATGACTCTTAACCTTTTTTTTTCTGGCTTGTGAGGAATCTACAATGCCATTGTTGCTATGGTAGTGAGTAAACAGAACGCTGATAAATTGGAGAAGGAAGAGGAAAATTTCTTTCCACATTCAATTAATGACGAGGCAAATATTTGTTGAATATTTTAAATGTTGCACTATGAGTACGGTTCTATACTAGGTGCTTCGAGAATACCAAATAAAAGGGAAATTCTTTGAATAGCCCGAAATACACAGAACCGTGGAAAAATTAAATAGCAACACATGAACAAGAGAAGATAGACATGCACGTGTGCATGTGTTCAGAGTACATCACAGATAACGGGAGTGATAATGAGTTAAGTGAGGCTGGCCAGAGGCAACTTTTTGGATCTCCTAAGATTTGAGCTTAGCTCAAATAGATAGATAGAAGTGGTCGAAGAAGATATATATTTTTTTTGGTCAGAGCAACATAATAACCAAATTGAGGTATCACTTTATCTTGCTGAGCAGGAGAAGGGCATAGCTGGGTCTTTGAAGTAGGGGTGATGAAAACTAGGATTGAAGCCAGATTTATACTGTATCTATATGAAGAGCAGATTATGAAAAGAGGCCTGTCCTGAGGTTGTTGAAAAAGTCCTGGATGACATTTGGAGGGCCTTGCCTAGAATGGTGAGGAAAATATGGGAAAGGCAAATTAAAAGAAATGGGATGAACTTTTTGACTTCTGCCCAAGGAAAGCGTGTTATATTGAGATGTGAATCAGACTGTGTCTTATTCATCTTCCCTTAGGGTCTGGAACTCTCGGGTATTGATATATATTTATTAAATGGGTGAAGGAAGAAAAAATGAGAGAAAGGAAGAATTGAAGGGAGGAAGGAAGGAAGACTAAATCGGAAGGATGCGTCAGAAGCAGGAGCAAGATAATAGCTATTGATCAATGGCTGGAAGCTACGGAGAGTTCAAGAAGATGCAGAATGGAGTAGAGCCATTTTTCTTTACAAAAGTGAAGAAGTCATTAACTAGATGGGAATTGTGGTTTCTTTCTGTGGTGGTGCAGGTGGACATTAAGCTGGAGAGAATGGATCATTTTGACCCAATTAGATAGCCTGGTTATACCAGGTCTTCAACTTCCCCACCAATCAATATTCATATCCTTAATACTTCCTGGCATCCCTTCTCACAGAGTTGAGTCGTGTCAGGAGCTGAATTCCAGGAGCCTTGGACCCCATAGACACACTTGCTTTGATAGAAAAGTTATTTTGCAAGGAATACCTACACGTTCTTTAACTCTGCTTTGCAGCCTTGGCAATGTTTTCCCTAATCTGCTTAGAGTCTTTTGCAGACTTGCTTTTTTTCTTCAAAGGGCATTTTGCTTTCCTCCAAACGTTTCCTAATACACCTGAACAAATCAATTAAAAGAAAGTCATTTTGTGGTTTTCGACATATTTTGTCACTTTACAAGAGGTTAAATCTCCTTCTATATACCTCCTAAACCAACAGACTCTCTCTTCATCTTTCCTCATTCCTCCCAATGCAGGAAATCGTTCTGGCAAATGGAGTCACTCCCCCACGATGCCCAGACTGGCCACAACAGCAGAGTCCTCTGATCCTTCCCCAGGCTGCTGGCTCTGTGTGCAGGGCTTTGCACTGCTCCAGTGATCCCAGGAAATGGAATTCTTTTCCCAAGCTGGAGCCCCCAAATTTACCCCTTTCTTCTTGTATTACTTCATAGATAGGTAATCTGAGTTAATTCCGCCAGAATTCTTATGCATTTAGCCCTTGCCTCTTAATTCTGCTGTTCTCCATTAAAATACCCAAGGCAAATTCCCTAAGCCCATTCCGGTGCCGATTCTTGTTTTCTTGCATAAAGATACAGTTGCGTTAAAGAGAGTTTCTTTAAGTGAGCTTCTTATGTATAGATATATTTTTCTGTAGTCAACACGCCAACTGTCATTCTTTTATAGTGCCAGCTCCCTTCTAACTGCACTTTTCAAAATGAACCTTTGCTTTCTTTTTCTTTTAGCTCACTCTGGGGAAAGAACTCTCACAGCATTTAGGGGTAAAGATGCTTAGATCAGGGAGCGAGAATGCTAGTTTTCCATTCCTTTGTCTTTTAGGGGAATAAAACAGTTTGGCATAGGAACATTCCGAAGTCAGCCAAGAAACAGCTACTTCTATAAATCAGTTCATTACTTTCTGTAACATCTGTCTTTCCTACTTAATTGCAAACTTTTCAAAGTGGAGACTGCTTCTTCCTCTCTTTTCCTTTTCCTCTACACTAAGCTAACTTCAGAGTTGGGTTCTCAATATTGTGGGGGAGCCCTTCACATGGGTAGTGGGTGCCTGGGTTGAGGTAGTGACTAATTCCTGTAGTGTTGGCTCTGTTTGTGTGTGGAAATTAATGTTTTATAATTAAAGCATTTCAGAAATGAATTTATGCCAATATGTGGAATG
>NW_011888783.1:14256688-14297777 GCF_000151845.1 Pteropus vampyrus | reverse complement strand
CCTCTATGAATTTATGCAACAATATTGATAGCTGCCTAATACAGAGTAGTACATTCCAGTAAAGGAACGGGCTTCATGGTCCCGTTATTATTACTGGCAGCAGGACTATATGGTAAAACATAAGAAGTCACAAGCAATAAAATGCACAATGCTTTTTATTGCAACAGTCCAGGTGAAATGACATGCCAGCGTGGGTAAATACCCGCAGAGTAATACATGGCAGCTCTTCGCCCCTTGAGGAAGCCACTGAGATGATTAAATGGAGCAGCAACAACAGGTATGAAAGTGTCCCACCCAAGTTCTTTCATTGCTGTGAATAAAAGTGTTTTCTCAGATCATTCTATGGGAAATCTTGTTTAAAATATGGCTATACTATTTATTACTTTTAGTTTTTATCTTCATGTAAGCTCATTCCGTTAATCAGTAAGTGCTTATTGAGGGCCTACCGTGTGCCAACTACCATTACAGGCTCTTAGGATAGGTCAGTGATCTAAACCAATATCCCTTCCCCCATAGAACTATTCACGTGGGAGACTGACAGTGAAAGGTAAATATAGCAAATCAGCGAATTACATAGTGTGTTAGAAGGTAAGTGTCCTGGGAAAAGAAAAAGGTCGAGTGGTTTCAAGGGATCGGAAGTGTGAGGAGAGTGGTAAAAGAGAAGGGTTAATGTTCATGATTTTAAATAAAGTGCTGAGAGGAGGTTCATTGGACAGGTGCGATATTTCAGCAACAAAAGAGATGAGGAAGAGAGCCACATGCAGGAGACATATAAATCGGATTGTGTTTCTCCCCGACATCCCCCTCACACTTAAAGCCTTTCAGTCTTCCCATAGCTACTGCAGGACAGTCTAAACTCTTTAACAGGATCTCACAGATGGTAATTTCTTCTTTCGAACTTTATCTCCTTCCTTTCTTCCCCCAGTTCCTATGTCACTCCAGCCCTACTGGTCAGTCTTCTCTGTGCTATGGGGCTCTACTCTCTGTGCCGACTGAGACCCTTCCTTGTTCCCTGGAGGTTTCCCTGTCGGGGCTGCTTCTAGGCATCTTCTCACCCTTCGGTCTCAGCTGGAGTGCCACCTCCTCCTTCCTGCACTCAGGAACTCTAAGTTGCCAGACCCCAGTTACTGTGCTGAATCAGTCTATTGATATTTATCACAATCTGACATCTTCTTATTTATATATTTGTTTCCTCATGTTGTCTGTCTTTCTCTAGAATGTAAGCTCTGTGCAAGGACCTTATACATGGAAAGTGACCTTCTCCTTCTTAGTCCTTATTTTATGTCTAAAGTTTAGCACATAATAAGCACCCAATACATTTGTTAAATGAAAGAAATGCATACATGCTTGGATGTATAAGGCTTAAAGGTCTATTGGTTTGTGGCAATTTAAGGCTTACAGAATACTTACCAACCCACTTATCCCCACCATCTCTCTCTCTCTCTCTCTCTCTCTCTCTCTCTCTCTCTCTCTCTCTCTCTCACACACACACACACACACACACACACAGACACACACAGAGACATAAATAACACTTTTGTGGTGTTGCAGAGGAAATGACAGTGGATTAGGGAGAGTTCACTTGCACCAATCTGTTCTCTCTACAAAGAGACCCATTGTTAGGGAGACCTGGGATGGGTAATGGGTTTACAGATAGATCACCTCTGAGACATACTGAAAGTAACTGATATGATGGCTGTTTTCGAGAGCACCTGCTTCATAGCAGATTAAATTAGAAAGTGAGATAATCGTTTACTGCTATTTCAAAGGTTATCTATGTATCTCTCATCTATATCTATCTATCAACCTATCATTTACTGTCTATCTACTCTATCATCTATTTATATCTATCATCTCTCTCTCTCTCTCTCTCATCTACTATTTATCTACTCTATCTATTTTCTTATCTATCAGAAAGATTCTTGTCAAAGCTTGGAGCTGGTTCCACCAAAATCTAGAATAACTAGATATCAGCACAACTGGGTAGCATCTTACAGAGCTTGTAATTACATAGCTACAGGTGGTACTAACTGTTAAGTTTCCACTGTTTTCAAAACAGCTGTTCTTGGTAATATGTTTTACTCTTCTGAAATGAGGTAAGAGAAACAAAGAAAGGCAACAAATGAGGGCTATTTTCTTGGGTTTACATTTCTTAAATTTCTTTAGAAGCCAAATCAAATGTGACTGGTCCGTAGAAGGCATTCTGCTATAAGAGAGACTGTGGGGTTAAAAGATGAATATTTTAAAGATGCAATGCCTTTTTGTCAAAATGCTTTCTATCAAGGTTGTTTAAGGATTGCATGGATGGGTGGGTGAATAAATGAACTAAAGATGGCAGATGCATTTTATTTGAGGAGGCAGCATGTTGTAATAGAAAGCTCAAGGGCTTATGATTGTTTCATGACATGTTTAAACTGTAATAATTCAGGGGAATTAGCATAACCTCTGAAGAAGAATATTGTGTTTTTAAAAAACATGTAAAAAAGCAACTTCCATCTGTAAGTTCAAGCAAGAATAGTATGTCTGGTTTTTCACCTATCCATTAGCAAAGATTAAAAGGTAGTAATAGTCATGGTAAGGGTATTGTAAGACAAACATTCTCAATCACTGTTGGTGTGAATTGATACAACCTTCCTGGAAAGAAATTTGGTGGAGTGTATTGAGTCTTAAAAATTCCCATAGACTTTATTCCAATTGTTCATCTTTTATTCCAATTGTTCATCTTTTAATTGATTTTCTTGCCAAGCACGATTTGTGTATAAAGAGGTTTATTGCAGTGCTTTTTTGTAATAGTGAAAAATGGGCAGCACCCAAATGTGTATTAGTAGAATGGTTAACTAAATGATGGAATACCTATATAACAGTGTATTATGCTACCATTAGAACTTATGAGTATGATGTAATGTTAAATTAAAAAGCAGAAAATGAAATTATGCATGGACTATAAATTCAACTATGAGAAAGAAAATATGTTAGAAAACTATTGGAAAAATTTGTGAAAATATCGAGTGATTACAGTAGAATTATAGATTTTTTTCCCTTAAATAGTAATTGTGCTTTTCCATATTTTCTCTGGAACATGGGTTATTTTGATCCTTGTGGAAAAAAAAAAAACAAACTTCAGAAGCAGAACGAGATTCTAATTTAGGCTCTAGCATGTACTAGTTGTATGACATTTGGTAAATTATTTAGTGTCTCTGAGCCTCATTTTATCATCTGTAAAATGGGGAAGGTAACGTCCAGCTTACAGTTGCTGTGACGCTTAAACAAGATACTGTATCTAAGGAGCCTGGTGGAACTGCTGGCACACAGTAACAATAAGTAGTACTTACCATAATTATTACTCTGGGGTTCAGGGTGATTACATGCTGGTAGAAGTATATGTATTTTTTACTTTATCAATTAATCTTTTATTTTTCTGTTGTGCGCTTCAACATTTTACAAAAAATAAAGAACCTTTTAATATTAAACTCCAGTTAATTATATTTTCTCCTTCTGATACTTTTCAATGTAGAGACTTAAATTTTTACATAAATATAATCAGCCAACAGAATAATTTATGCTTTATTTAACATTTTGGGGTCTCACTTAAACATTTTTGCATACAATTTTACATATGCCAATATTATTTAATGGCTATATAAGATCTATGATATTAATAACAATATACCAAAATTCACTTATCCATTTCCCAATTGTTGGGCTTAAAAAAAACTCATATGAATGAAATTGATAGAAACATCTTTGTGCAAGTACTTTGTTCTTTTAAATATTTTCTTGGGAATATGCTACTCAAAGTGAGTTAGTATGTTAACAGACATACTGTTGTATGGTGCTCGTTGTATTCTAAGTAGCTCTTTAAAAATATTACTAATATACTACAGTGCTACTGGTATAAGATACAAGCAATTAAAATTTATTTGCTAATATCATAGCATGAAGTAGATCACATTTGTTTCAATTTTCTTTGTTAATAGTAGGAAATCCAAGTATTATTCTAAGCATTGATTTTTATTTGTTTCTTCTCAACTGTTCTCTATCCTTTTGTAAATTTACCTAGTAAAAAGTAGAGAGCATTGTGGATTTGCTTTTACTTTAAAAAGTACAAAACATTTTCTTCATGCGCAATGCAAATAACTATATATTCTATCTCTTCATCTTTTGTCTTCTTCCTGTTTATATTCTAAATAACATAGGAAATCTTGTCTGGAAGACAAGATTTTTCATTTTTCTTTTAGTGGATCTCACCTACCTAGTCAGTAATATTTTTCAATTTCTATAAAGTTTCTTCATACCACTATTAGGATGAGAATTGTAGTCTTTTCATTTTTACTTTTATATTGTTTTATCACATGTAAAGTGGGTTTAATTTCTTTTTCTGTATTGATTTTCAGTAAACTTTCTAAAAGCAATTATTAAATATTTATTTTTTCAGTCAAATTATTAGTCTTAAACTTTCTATTCAACATCATAAACTATTTAGAAACATTGCTTAATAAGGCAAGAATATTTTCATAAGATGTTTTTAATACTGGGAAGATAACTTTATCACTAGAAATGCCTATTTTATATATAAAATAAAAAAATTATTTCCCAAGACTCTAATGTGATCATGTGAATGGAGAAAGACCAGTTTGGATATAGTAGGCAAGCTGCTAGATACAACCAAGATATTCTTAGAGACAGCAAGTATTGTGTACAATCTGTTATACCATTTGCATTTAATCTATTTGTATATAATTTTTAAGATGCATGAATTGGATTATAGATTATTTTCAGATAATTGCATGGTCATTTTAAGGACAGACTTTGTATTATTGGTATGAAAGAAACTTTCATAGCTTCCAATTTCTTATATTGTAAAGTGCAAACTATCTTGCATGGCTTTACCAAGTCCCCACATCCTATTCAGCCTCCTTGGCATCCCCATTCCAGCCCCTACATTCATTATTCCTGGACCTGTGCCTCTCCCTTTTGCCCCTTGTCCATAATTTCCTTCCAGACAAGATTTCCTATGTTATTTAGAATATTGGTTTGGATGCTTTAACAGAGAACTTTTCATAGAGACTGGACAGAGGGAAGGTTTATTTCTATTTCACAAAAAAGTCTGAACTGATGGACAGGCTAGGGATAGGTTGTACTCGCTGCTCTATTGGGTTATCCAGGGCCCTGGTGCCTTCTGCTTTGTTGCTATGCCATCTCCTGGGGCTTTGTCCTTGTCCATGTGGTCTAAATAGGGTACTAACAACTGCATCTCAGCCCATGGAAAAGGCTAACATAGGCAATAAAGAACAAGGAATTTCTTTTAAAGGAGGTAATCCAGAAGTTGCTAACCTTCTAACTGTTCCCTTCAGAATTTAGTCACATGGTCTTAATTAGCAAGAAGGGAGGCTAGAATCTCTAGTGACTTTGTGCTCACTTAAAACCCAAAGTGGAGATGGGGTGCAGGGAGTGTATTCTAGTATGGAAAGAAGGAGAGAATGGATGGATGATGGGAGTTTCCCCATTACCCGCCCCACTTGCTCTGTGAAGTCTTTTTGAAGTCCTTACGCTGAATTAGTTTCTCTTTCCTCTGGGTGCCATATTTATGGAAAATAATTTTTACACATCTCTCTCTCTCTCCCTTGAGTCTCTGCTCTCCTTGAGCACGAGTGTGACATTTCCTTCTTCTTGGGATTTACTTTCTTGTTTCATATTTATATAGATATTACTTTTATTTTTCAATGTCAGACATTACCTATCACATTGACTTCTCACTTGGAAGATGAAGCTTTGACTCTCTTTCACTTTCCCTCCGTAATATACATGCCCTTCCAATGTTCTCATCCACTCGATATAGTTATATAGTAATTTTATATATGTCAACATCTGTGTTGTGTTTAAATAATTATGACTATGTAAAGGCTATTCATGTATTGAAACATGTAGCATAATTTAATAACTTTTCCCATATTGTCTAACATTTTTTCTCTAGAGTTTATAATCATTTATTTTATTTTTATTCTTTAAAATTTTAATTAATTAATTTTCCTTTTTTTTTTTAACCTTATCTACCTCCCCCCTACCCTCTGGTTACCACTAGTCTATTGTCCATGTCCACGAGTCTCTGTTTGTTTGTCCTGTTTGTTTGTTGCTTTTAGGTTTATATCCCATATATATGCAATTATTTATTTTAAAAAAATTGTTATTTAATATCTATGTACTTATCACTGAATTCAATCCAAACTTCCCCCAAATTGCACAAATCTTCTTTCCATATATTCAAATACATTAAGTATAAATTGCATCTTCTTGAAGAACACAAGCCTTCTTATGTGCTCCAATCGGGACTGTTTGTTTTCTAGGCTTTTTGTTGCTCAGTAATATTCTACTGTAGGACATACCTCTAATGCTTCTGATTACTCATCTGTATTATTAAAAAATTTTGAGCATTCACCCTGCTATACATATAATCAGTATATTTGTACTATGGTACTAATATATTTTACACATTATAAAATGACATAAATTGCTACAAGTTAAGATAAGATAAAAATAAATATAACTTATTTTCTTCGCATGTACCAGTGTCTCATCCTGACTGGTCCCCGAGTGAACATGCTTGATTGCCATTACACTCAGCTCCACTGGCTTATACTTGTGATATTTCTAAAATGATTCATTATTTTTCCCCTAAACTCAACTCCTCCTCCTGGTTTCCCTGTGCATGAAATCAGTCTTTTCACTCAATTAGACCAAGTTAGTAAGAGTTACCTTCACTCACATGTTTCTTATTCCTTACAATCTCCAATCCAAAAATATCTTTTAGATTCATCCTGTAGAGGCCCATTGTTACTTCTCTGTGTACATGGTCTGTTCACATTACTGCTTCTTGAATCAAATGTATTTTTCCAGGAAATCATGTTTTCTTTAGGTTTTCAAATGTGTCATTATAAGTTTTATGTAATATTCTTCTATAGTCCATTCAGCCTCTCTAGAACTAGTTATTACACCCCCCTCTTTATTTCCCACATTCCTAATTTTACTGTTTTACTCTTTTTTCCTTAAGCTTGGAGTGTTTTACCTAGTCTTTTAGTCTTTCCAAAAAGCCAGTTTTCAAATTTATGCAGTTTTGTTTTCCATTTTACTAATTTCAGCTTTAATCCCCCTAAGGTATAGTTTTAGATCACGTCATTCCTTTCTTGGTAAGCTCTCAATGGCTCCCAGTGGCCCTCTGAATTAACTACACACTCTTCAGACAGGTACTCTTGACCGTAAGGAGATGTGTATTGAATGGAGCTCTTTCTCCATTGTCAGAGAAGGAGAACTCTAGTTGTGTGGAGAAGAAAACCATGTCTGCAAACCAGCCAGTAATCTGTTTAACTATGTTATACAACACCTTTTATGTTTAACATCAGGGGCAGGTCCCTGACCTTTGGCAAGGTTGTGAAATAGACCTCGCTTTCCTGAAAGTTGGGGATATAAATAATATTTATATATAAGGTCTGCAATACCATAGGATCAGTTTCTTGAGCTGTAATTAAATAAGACTCTTGCCATAAATTCTTCAGTTCTTGATGGCATGCAACAGCTGGCGACCTTAGTTTTTTAATAGTGTTTTCAGGGGAAGAAGAAAGAAAAATAGAGGGTCATTAATATGGTCTAGCTTCTGAGACATTTGTGACTATTTTGGTCTAATACATACCTCCACTCACTAAGTGAAGAGAATCTGTTCATTCCATCTGCAGCAGTCGATATTGGCATTGAAGGCAGCCTGAATGAATGGATCATTCCAGTCATGGTCTACCTATTTGATTGAGAGGCAGTATTTATTATTTTTGGTGGACTTAGCCAATTGAGCTGATTTTTTTCTTTCTTTTTTTCCTTCCTAGAGTAACATTGTCAAAAGCCAGTGTTACTGACTGATCCGAGATCTCTTTTTTATTTTCTGTGAGAAAAAAAAATTCCACCAGCTGCCAAAGAAATTTCCATATACAGGAGAGTGTGGCTGTAGTCTTTGTGTGTCTTCCTGAAGGTGTTGCATGAGAAGGCCATGGCCATGATCACTTTCTTGATGGAGTCCTGCACTGACTGTGGCCCCAGCTCATTATGGATTGCTAGGCATGGCAGGTAACTGGTGGTCTAAGACACTGAGGAGATTTATTGACATGAATGTGATAGAAAACAAATATGAATTCATGTGTAATTTGTACCCAGGGGTTTTTATGTGTGATAGATTGCCCTATGGAAGATAGATATATGGGGGAAAGTTTCTAGCTAATGAAGAATATGGAGAAAAAATGTCATTTAAGTGTTCATTTCAAACTTTAAAAATTAAATGTTTTTATTTGATTTGCTTCTGAACTCAAACTCTGTAAAGATTCAGTATAAAAATTAGGTAAAAAAGATGAAAATAAAACCTATCCAAGTTCCAGAGAAAATCATTCCTAATATTTTATTTATATTCTTATACTTTTTTTTCCCTGCTACATGTCAACTTAACAAAAAATTAGAAAAGTTAGTAATATGCTGCTGTAGCTTAAAAAACGGTTGTAAACTTCTTGACACACCTTTCCTTGTTCTCTTATTTTGTACCCCAGCAGGCTTGTGACTCACTTTTAACAAATTGAATGTGGTTGAAGTGACTCTATGTGACTTCCAAGGCTGGGTCAGAAAAGTTGATTCAGCTTCTGCCTTGTTCTTCCTAACACTTGTGCTGAAGCCCCAGCCACCATGCAAGAAGTTCAATTGCCTGAAGCCCCAGGGTATAAGGGAGCCCAAGGCCTATGAAGAGGCCATGTGTAGGTACTGCAGCCAACAGCTCGAGTTCAGTATTAAAGTACTAAGCATGGAGAGTTCATTTAAAGCATAACTATTGTTCTTGTAATTACTTCTTGAGAGAGTGAAATAATCACCCCTGGATTTCTTTTCCTACTCTTCCCACCTACTGGGTGATTCTGCTTTCCTATTGGTACTTACTCCAGCTCCTGTCCTTTATGGTCTTGCGCACAGCTGGTTGATCAATCCCGGGAGAGTGGTAGCTCGCAAATATTCAAGATGTTGCTTCTGCCAGTTAGTGGACTCATTTTAAGAGTCAATTCTTGAAAGCGGAAGCATCTTAAACACCAGGGGAATGAGTCCTTGATGCTAGGATTCCTGACAGATGTTTCTGGGGAGGAAGGCCGCCCGTCATTGCACCCTTCAAACCACATGCCTTGGGCACTCCCAGTCATGAGGCTGACCCTGTTCTCAGGCAACCTGCATGGGACAGCTGGCCTTCCTTCTAAATAAGAGAGGAGCAAGGAAACGAAAACACACAGACAGTTCTTTCACATTAAGTTTGAATTACTTTTGGGAAACACTATGTGAGTTCTGAAAAATGTGGGAAGGAAAAGTGGTCACAGATGTGGGGCGGGACCTGAGTGGCAGCTCTTTTGGCTCTTCGGGGCACGTTTGGCTCTGAGTAACACAGAAAGACTGCTCTTCACAAATGGTATCTGTAGGTTATCAGCAGGTGAGCGGGAATGAATGATGTCAGGAAGATTTTCTGAGCCATTTCTATTTCTCTGTCCTTTTTATAGCCTCAGTCATTCCAGAGAGCTGGGCAAATTGAAGACTAAAAAAGGAAAGATTTTCTGCATCTTTAACTTTATTGAAGCCCTTCTATGAGAACCAGGCCTTGACTGGAAACATGTTTACTTTCCAAAAAATTTAGACAGTCTTAATGTAAATATGCTATTATGCAGCAGCTATAGGGGCGTCTTCAGAGACTGAGACTAGGCAAGATGTTCTTTAAAAAAAAAAAAAAACTGTAATAATCGAAAAATAAATTATTTTTATTTTGTGTATTTTCTTTTAATCTTTGTCTACATTCCCATGTAGTAGAGTCACAAGTTTTCTCATAATATACTCAGATGTGAAAAAATATATAGCTTTTTATTTATATAAGACCAATTTGATCTTCCTCATGAATTGTCATTTGTGTCTTAGTAGCAGAAAAAAATGTTAAAAACTAGTTTTTGCTAACCAGTAAATTTAGTCTGATGTAACTATTTAAATAGTCTTTATATATGTTCAGATGCTTCAAGTAAAATCGGTTCTCCTCAGGCCTGCCCCTGCCCTCCTCCTCTCAGAAGGATCTGGGTGTATGAGATGTGAGGTAGGAGATGGTGGTCATTGAATCTTTACAGTCCCTTGGGATCTTTATTTGTCCCTGTGGTAAACTTGTTGGTCCGTTGGCTTCTTGGAAGATTGACCACTGGGATGGGACTGGCCTCCCAGTGAGTGTTGGATTGCAGCTGAGGTTGAGGCCCCTGCTGGTATGGCCTCTGGTCTGAGTGGGCAAGACTGGAGGTCTCTGCTAGGAACTCGAGTCACTCACCTTGGGGCTCATGGTGTTACAGGCCCTTTGAATCTGTGCTACATGCTACATCTGCCACCTGGGCTAGTCTTCCCAGTTCGTTTCTCATCTTGGCAGGCTCTCAGGTTGGTTCTCAGGCTTCTATCTGTGTCAGCCCTCAGGGGCACACAACTTCTGATTTGATCCAAGTCACACAGACACCAGGCTGTCCAAGGAAAGCCCTTCCTTCACTACTCATGCTGTATGCCAGAATTTTTTGATGTGTCAGCCTCTGGTTTTCTGTGGGCCAACTGCCTTCCAGAGTCCAAATATGAGATGAGGCCAAAGCCCTCCTCCCTTCAACCTTCCTTCCCCTCCTCTTCTTGTGGGGTAGGAAACTTCTTCAAGTAAAACTACCATCTGCTTGGCCGGGCCTCACCTCTGTTATTTTAACAAAAACATTTTGTTATTTAGATACTCTCCTCTCCCTCAACTTAGTCTGGCTTTCAAAACCAATCTCTCTCACTAAAGAAAGAAAAAAAGTGGTCTGAGGCTGAAAGTTAATCCACAGCCTCTTTGTTCTGACTACACCCCACACCCACACCACTTAGAAATGATTTCTCCCTGGAACAATAACCCTTTTGGGTTAGTCTGGGAAGTAAAAGGCTGCAAGTGTTTAAAGTGGGATATATAAATACACTAATTTAATGTTTGCGATGTATCATCCCATTAACAGAGATATTTTATATTATTACATTCAGAGTAAAACTATTTACAATCTGTTCTTTCATCATCTGTAATATTTATCCCTGATACTATAATAAACATTTATCCATCACCATTATACCATTTTAAATAATCATTTTCAGTGGTTATAAACTATTTCGTGAGTTTTATGTAATGCAAATTAATATACCATTTTGCTCTTGTTGGACATTGTATTAGTTTCCTAGAGCTGCCATAACAAAGTAGGTGGCTTAAAACACAAAAATTTATTTTAATAAAAACACAGTTCCGGAGGCTAGAAATCCAAAATAAAGGTATCATCATCCCTCTGAAAACTGTAGGAGAATCCTTCCTTGCCTCTTCCCAGCTTCTGGTGGTTTGTTGGTAATCCTTGGCTTGTAGACATCATTTCCGTCCTTTATCTCCACAGGGCATTCTCCCTGTGTCTCTTCACATAGTCTTCTTTCTGTCATATCTGTGTCTGGGTCCAAATTTTCCCTTTTTGTAAAGAAAGCCATCATATTGATTAACGCCTGCCCTAAAGACCCGTTTAACTTGACTACATTTACAAAGATCCTACTTCTAAATAAGGTTCTATTCTGAGGTACTTACTGGCAGTTAGGACTTCAACATATCTTTATCCGGGGATACGGTTCAACCCGTAACAGATGTTTTGTTTTTTTCCATGTTTTTATTATTGGCGGTGGTGCTGGGGATGGTGGCGGGACTACAGTAGATAAAGCTGCTGCAGCTACCTTCAAGTACATAGCACTTTAATCCTATTGAAAAGGATGCTGAAATTGAAAAGCAATGAGAAGGACTAGAAATAAAAGGTTTTCACTTAAACGATTGATTTCTATTTTTTCGTTATTCACATGTGGTTAATCGATGCTGTAAAGAGAGGTAGCATAGAGATAATTCAGAGCTTAGAATCAGTTCATTCATAAATAATAGGCTCAGATGGACATAGTCCGATTGTTAATAAGGCATCATGGGCTAAATAAAAGTTTAAGTCTTGGAAGTTTTGACTAAACATTAATCCTTTTTCTAAATAGTTGTTTCGAGAATCATGTTGCCTTGCTATTAGTAGTCAAGTTTTTCTAGATATTTTTCATGGAAGACAATCGATGGCCATGTTTTCAACATGTTTTGAAGTTCTAACACTGCCAAAGGCTTCCAAAAGGAAGAAACTTCAGTTTTGGAAAGATTCGCAGGAGAAATAAGATCTTTGTAATTTGGGGGGGAGTCGCTTGATCCCCAGCCTCCTCCCCACACCTGACAAATTCACCTACATCTTGTATACTAGGCCCCTGACTCAAGGCCTGAATCTTACCTACATGTGTGTTTCTGCCCTGGGGCTCCCATTGGATCGCAGCTTTTTGGTTGTCATTGTCTTGATTTAGCTTTTCCAATTGCTAGAATTCAAGTATACTCTATTCTCTGGGGAGGCCTGAGATTTTTTTTTCTGGTAAAGCTTGGTCATAAAGTTCTCCAACACAGACCAGCTGTTCCAAACCTGAGTCTTCAAGATCTATACTATAGCACCACCAGATTTCTTCTTTTCTGGTACTTTTGGGTACAATGATTACTGGGAAGATTCTAGGTTTGAAGTGTCAAAGCAGGAGGTAGTTAACGTTACCATGCTTTTCTTGGGTGCCAGGCATTGAGTCATGCTGTATCACAGAATGCTTATTTAAAACTTAACCTTGGAAGTAGGCATTGTCATTCCTGTTTACAACTGAGGAAATGGAGGGTGGAGATTAAAGAAATTAAAGATATTATCCAAGTGAGTGGCAAACCAGAATCCGGACCTAAATCTGCCGGATGCTCAGTTCTATGTGCTCTTTCTATCACAAAACAATTCCTCCCAAGAAAAAGCATGGGCTTCTCAGAAATGGACACTCCTAAAGCAAGCCTGGGTATACCTGGGACTGGTTTTGGGCTGAGGAAGCATTAGGCAAATCAAGGTCGGTCTAGAGCAGTGGATCTCAGCTGAGGTGATTTTGGGCCTCAAGGGACATTTGGTAAAGTCTTAAGACATTTTTAGTTGTGGCAACTAGGAAGATGGGTGTTACCGATATCTAGTGACTAGAGGCCAGGGATACTGATAAATATCCTACAAAGCACATATTGATACTGTGAAGAGAAGTAGAATAGAGACAGTTCTGAGTTTGGAATCAACTTGTTCACAAGTAATAGGCTTAGAAGAAAATAAGTATTGTTCAACAGATAACAAGACACACGAAACCCCCTACAGCAAAGAATTACCCGGTCCAAAATGTCCGTAGTGCTGAGGTTGAGAAACCTGGTCTGAAGGGCTAGCTCCTCATCTTGGCTTTTCCAAAGGGTTATGAACTTAGATGTATCACTTTGCTTCTCTCTACTTTAGTGTCTTCCATTGTAAAGTTGGTTTTCAGAGCTACATGAACTCTATGATTCCAGGGTTCGTTAAAGAAGGCAAATTAAAATGTCCATGCCTGAAAAACAACAACAACAAAAAATGGCATGTTTCTACTCTTTGTGAAATCTATGCAAGGATTAAAGTATATTTGAATTGGAGTCAAAAGGTTTTATTTACACTGAAATGAACGGATAGGAAATAACCACCTTTTTTTTTTTTTTTGCCAAAATTATTACTGGGGTAGCTGTTCTCTCTTCCCAGTAGGCTCCTTCAATTCATCCTGCTATTGCCGGTCTGCTAGTATTGGCCCACATCTCCACATATGTATTATCATTTTCTGAGAACAATTTCGATTAGTCTACATTAGTTTTCTGTTGCATCATTTGAAGGGTCTTGAATCTTAGTGCAAAGAATTTTTATTCTTTTAAATGAGTTGGATTCCAATAAAAGTGTGACAATTATAATAAGTTACTTCAAATATTTAATGCAAAGTTCGCTGAGATAAGAGTTTAGAAAAGTGTCAGAAAAAAGAACCACTAGGTTTCTGTGCATAGGCAGAAAATTCTAAATCAGCTTAGTGTTATTATGTTAGGCTAATGTTAGTGCTGTGAATTGTATGTATCATGTGCGTTATGGACAAGTTTTTTTTTATTCTCAATAATCTATTATATATTATTTCCATAATAGTACATGGAACTTAGTGGCTGGAATATTAATACTAACTAAAAAACATATCTAGCTACTTTTGCTGAGAATGGAAGATAGATGGTCCTCTTCTAAGAACAGTAAGTAGGAAATACTAGGTAATGTTTTCCCATGCCCAGTAATAAGATATGTAATAGGATTTGGTAAAAAGAAAATTTGCTTTTGGTATGACTGCAACTAGCCAAACTAAATCACATAGCTGCCAGTCAACATAGAAATCAGTTTATGTGGGGGAAAAAAATATTTCTAATAATCATGGCCTTTTTTTTTCCCCTCCAGAACTGAAAATGCAGAGCACAGGTTTACCAGCAGATTTGGGACTGACAATTTATTGATGTAATATTCTGGAGTGTTTAATTGCCAAATTCTTTTTAAAATCTGGCTAAAGTCAAAGTTGTTACCAAGTGATTGTTATTTAATGACTGTTGCTAAGGTAGTTTTCCATATGTTCATCCTGAACTAGGGATGTCTATACCAGGAGAAACTAGGCTGTGGTAGGTTTTCTTGTTATTAATCTAAACAAAGCCCAAGAAGAAAGGCCCAGTGAGACTGACAGTTCAGCAGAAAGATTCCCTTCTTAACAAATAGTAATCAACTGTCCTATGTGCTGTGAAGTCAAAGGAACTTGAATAAGTCTGATACCTAGGAAGTGTATTGGCTTTGCAATCAGAGACTTTTACTGGTATGTGAGCCTGGAAAACCTCCCTAAGCTTTTATTTAAAGCCTCAGTTTTTTTTTTTTTTTTTAATCTGAAAAACAGGGATATTATTTTTCTTACAGAGTTTTCAAAAATATGATTTAAATCAGAGAATGTATATAAACTGACTTAAAATAGATGCTTGATAAACACTGGTATCCTTTCCACATTCACACCTACTCATCTGCCATCCTGTCATGCTCTACAGTTTATATTTCAGTGGGAAAGATGAGGCTGATGCTGAGTGCCATGCAGAGTATGTGACTGGTGTCATATGTACCTGGTGGTCTGAAAAGGGAGAAGTTGCTTCCAACCTGGTGATCCAAGGAGAGAAATAAACTTCATGGTAACTGACATGAAACATCCTCCCTCGATGTAGCACCTCTGTTCCCCTTCCAGGTCAGGATTATGTGCACATCCCCAATGGCAGTGTGCACAACCCTGGCATAGCCCTCCTTACCCTGCATTGTGTGCCTGAGCATGTGCATATGTGTGAGTGTGTGTACACACACCCTTGATATCACTGTTCTTCTCTTATTTATTCCTTCATCCTTGGGCCTACTTACATAAAGCAAGGAGAAAATAAATGTTCCTGGAATGAATGAATGGGTGAATGAATGAATGAACGAATGGGAATTTGAGTTGTGCTGAGGAGAACTGTGCACAGCTGTTAATTCTACCCATCCAAATATATGGAAGCGCATGGTATGTGCTTCCATATATTTGTATCTTTTTTTATGTTTTTCTTCAATGTCTTATAATTTTTCGAGTACAGGTATTTTATCTCCTTGGTTAAAATTATTCCTAGGTATTTCATTTATTTATTTTTTATGCAATTGTAAATGAGATTGTTTTCTTAATTTCTCTTTCTGATAGTTTGTTATTGGTGTATAAAAGCGCAATTGATTTTTTAAGTTGCAACTTACTGAATTCATTTATCAGTTTTAATTATTTTTTGGTGGAATCTTTAGTGTTCTCTCTATATAGTACCATGTCATCTACAAATAATGACAATTTTACTTTTTCCTTTCCAAATTGGGTGCCTTTTATTTCTTTTTCTTGTCTGATTGCTGTGGCTAGGATTTCCCCACCAACCACTTCTTGACTTATGTCAGCCAGACTCTGGTTCTTTGCTTTGCACCCGAAGAACCTTGTCTGATACCTATAGGAAAACTGTGTTTGCTTTTCTCAAGCACTTGTGCTACATGTTTCTGAGATGTGTATAAAGGGCAAAAAGTGTAAGAGGTTATTAATAAAGCTGAATAAAACTGGGGAGACAATATAAAACAACATTCTTGAAAATTTTATTCAGCTTCCTTCAAGCTATTGACTTCGCAGGTACAAACGAAGGAAAAACATTGGAGACAGTCAGAAATGTTTTTCCTTATCAAATTATAAAACTATCTTGGACTACATAGAACCACACTAAGGCTAAATTAATGCACTTTACATAAAGAACATACACAAACAAATGATTAAAGGCATCATGTTTCACAGGATCTTTAATTAGGACCACAATGCAAGGGAACCTTGACCCAATTGTAGCGATGTATGAGCCACCAGAACCTCACTCTTAGACTCATTTGAGAGAGATGGTTTGGTGAGCTGCAGGCTTGTGTTGCCCTCCAAGGAGTGCTTTATTGCTAATGTACCAAATGTGCTAATTATAAGGCAGTTTTCTCTTTAAGGTGGTCCCTGAGCACAAACTCCTGAGAATAATCTATCTATCCTGCGTGTAAAACTGCCATCAGGTGGGTTTTGAAACATAAACAATTACCTGGATAATATATGTGGGAATAGACTACTGTAAAAGTAAAAATTATGTTTACCTCCAATGGAATAAAATGGAACCTGTCATTTGCCCAGATCATACTTTATTCCAATTACCTTCATTTTATGGGATTTTTTGTTGTTGTTGTTAAAGAAATCCCTCCCAACCACAATGAAAAGCTCATTGATCTTTTCTTTGGAAACATTCATAACCAGATCTTTGATGAAATGCCCCATAATGGTTCTAAATGAGGTATATTGAACTGTTTTGTCAATTCATTGCAGGAACAGTGGCAGTGCCAATATTAAATGTGAGGTAAACAGTTCTTAATGAAAAGTATTATGAAAGCATTGTGATCTTTGCCTTTTAAAGCCATGGTTTTATATTTTAGATCCTTTAAATATAGTTTGAAAAATCTTAATGCTCTATTAAATAATGAAACTAAAAATGCCATTCAATTTAAAGCCTAGCTAACAAGGTTTGGCTTTCTGTGAAGGGTTCTGTTAGGTGCCTCACTTCACTTTTCTGCCTTTTACAGCTCCTCAGACAACATTCATTCATTCCTTCATTCACCACCATTTATTAAATGTCTCTGTGAGCATATATGTACGCAGACAACTTTACTTAATACTACAAAGGAAACATGCAAGTGGCCTTGGAAGATTTACAGCAGGTATCTGATAGAATGGTTTACACTGAACCACTTGTGCTTGTTCATAGGGTAAGCTATGAACTACACTGCTGTGAAGAAGTCTTATCATAAAAGAATATAAGATGTCATCTCTTAGTCAGGTTTGAACTAAGCTTTGAATATATCTTTGTTTCCAAAAGGTGCCTCTCCCGTGGGCACTGCCTCTGTGTATTTATGACACACTTTGGCCTCCCCTGTGTGGCTGGAAAGAATCCTTAACCCTTGCTAAGTAAATAAATTCTGCTGCCGCTCATCCTGGAGAACATCATAGATGGAGCTCCATGAGCAACTCCATTGAGGACCAATGCCTGCACTGGGAGCCCTTAGTTTGGGCTCACATTTGAAACTTTGTTTTTTTGTGTGTTTTTGTTTTTTTGGCTCTAGCATTTTAATTCCTTGCCATGTCTCCAGTTGGTATTTACAAGTCTCTTTCATGTCTTATTTTTACCTGTCCCCTGGGGCCACCAGAGGTGACTTTTGTGTTTGCAAACCCAAGAGCCTATTTTTGTTCTAAGTCAAGACATTTCAAACATATCCTCTAAATCTGGTCAAAATCTGTCTAGCTATTTTGGCATGGTGTGGTGAGAGCAGAAAGATAGAAACTTAACTTTCAATTTATGGAACAAAGTTGAGGAATGGTAGTGCTACAGAGAATCCCTGCAGGTTGAAAATGAGTTCAAGTATGTGGCAGCAAGGCTCTCTGCCTTTTGATGTACATGCAGGAATTCTGATGTTGTGAATTTCATAACATTGACTTGGTTTCATGTGCCTGTGTCAGTGCCCCTCCCCCACTCCCCACCATATGGAGTCTGAGTGGTTTATGGGGGAAGCCATGAATACCCCGTCATTTTGTCTTTTCCTTGTCATCCGCGTGGTGGGGTCTGTTCACATGAAAGCTACATTCACAGGAGGGGCATTTTGCCTCGAGGAGAAAAATGGCATCTCTGGCTAACTTCAACTTTTTCACATACTTTTCCAAAATTCTGTTCTGAGGGACTAAGATGACTTTATTATTTATTTTTAAGATTAAGACTTGAAGGAAAATCTGCTTTTCAAACTATCTACAGAAGCATTTAGCATTTCTTGAGATTTACAGTTGTGATTACATGTGAAAAAGTCTGACCATACTATGAATTATTTATTAATATTGATGTCCTATCAATCACAGCAGTGCATTTATAGTTAGATAAAAGTTAGAGAAAGTCAAGCATCCTAATTGGCACTCTGGAGGGAAGGATACTCAGACGATCCTGGCAGAAACCCTTTCTCTACAAGGTACGTGGAGTATATTTATCCTCCAGATAGTATTAATTCCAGTGAAGCTCTGGACAGCTTGTTGTTCCAGTGCCCATTTTCAGGAATTGAGGTGGCCCCGTTATCCATCGTTGCGTAACTAACCACCCTAAGACATTGTAGTATAAAACAACAACCATAAATTTGTTCTTGAGTTAGTAATTTGTGCTGGGCTCAGCTGGATGGCTCTTCTGCTTGTCTTGCCTGGGGTCACCCATGTGGCTACAATTGGTTGGTGGGTTGGGTGGAGGCTGGCTGGTTGGCAATGGTGTCATTCATATGTGAATGGATTGCTAGAATGGCTTGATGTTTGGGCCTCTCTCTCCATTTGGTCTCTCATCCTCAAGGGGGCTAGTCCGGGCTTTAATCTTACATGGAGATAGTGGTTATCCAACAGGGTGAAAGTGGAAGCTGCAAGATATTTTGAGGTCTGGGCTTAGAAGTCTCACTATGTCATTTCTGCCACATTCTGTTGGTCAAAGTAAATCATAAGGCCAGCCTTGATTCACGAGATGGAAAAGGAACTTCTCCACTTTTTGAGAGGGACTGCAAATAATTCATGGCCCTGCCTGATCTACGACAGGTGGTGGTGGTAGTGGGGGCGGGAGGAGGGGCGTGGTCAAGGTTGTACCCATGGGCTCCTACCAGCTTAGACTGTCAGGACTTTTGCTTAATGTACTCACTTTTGTAAAGAACTTGTGGAGTGAGCCCAGGTAATGGTCTTTCCATCATCAGACCAATCTTTGCCGATAAGCTCCTACACTCCTACTGGAATGAATTTTCTAAGACTCAAACCTGTCATATCACTCTCAAACTTACACCTTAGTGGCTTCCTTCTGCCTAGAAAACAAAATTCTCATTCTTTAGCATGGCCTATAGGACCTTTCACAGTCTTGCTCTTGCTCACCTTTCTAGAGTCTTCTCTCATGGTTTCCTCGTAAATAAGCTTTGCTTCTTGAAGTTTCCAACTGCCTATGTACTTTCATGCTTTGGTCAGTTCCTGATGCCGAGAACCATCCCCTTCCTTTCCAACACTAGGTCCATTGGGTTTGTTAAGGATCGTATGCCTTGCAAAGCTTTCTTTTTGGACAGGCTCAGCTAAGTTGGGTACCCCTCTCTGAGCTACCATCTGGTACTCACAGCATCCTTGCTATGCCTCTGTTGTTGTACATTCTTCACACTGTGGAGGGCTGCTTTCCTCGACGTTCCCTCCTACCAGACTACAAGTGCCTTGAAGTCGAGAGCCATGCCTCATTCCTCTCTGTAGCTCCTAGCTCAGTGTTGGTCACATGATGGGAGTTCAAAATAATCTAAGCGAACAAATAAATTGTATAGTGAAATTTCCTTGGGATTTATGTATCATTTTTGACAAAAGTTCCCCACCTGTCATTTGGAGGCCCCCGGGATATACAAATATGGAGACACATATCACAGAGCAGAATCTCCAGGCTTGTTTGTGGGTCATTAGAGATGCTGGTGTTTTTCGCTCTTCTAACTCCCACCAGCGCCAGGGGCTCTTGTATTCTTTCTTTTTCTTCGTGTATTTTGGAATTATGTGATCCTCATCGGTTTGGGTAAGAAGGAAACCATCAAGAAATGGCAAAGAGAAGAGCAGTGTTCAAATCTCATCATAAACTTGCCTCTGAGTTCATGAGATTCCCAGGAAGACATCATGCAAGTGCTGCTTCCCAGGAAGGCATGTCGCACCCCTGGAAAAATACTACCCTAGACTGATGATGGTGCATCATCAATCCTGGTTCATGCAGAGGTCTAAAATACAACTTTTAGGACTGAATATTGTTTGTCTTTCTTTACAGCATAGACAACCATTCAGCAAGATGCCCATGGCCCTTTCACATCTTTTTTTGAGGGAAATCGCTCTTCCTCTACCTCAGGCCTTGATCGCTCACCCCTCTGGCTCCTGTCACAGCCCTGGGGCAGCAAATGCAGCTCAGGATGCTCTTTCACCATTGAACAGCTGCTCCAGGAGGTGTGGCGAGGAAGAGCCGGGCCAGGGGAAGTGAGAATGAAATGAGGAGCGATGATGGGATGAGCTGGAGCGAAGAAGGGAGAAGGCCTGCTTTCCCTTTCTGTGGCCCTGACCATGGTCTGTCCAAGACTCTCCTCTCTGATTTCTTTATCCTCTGGGCCCGTCAAGGGCAAAGTTTCCAGCTTTCTCTTGCACACATTAAAAAGTATTGGCTACAAGAGGGGAAGTATTGAACTTGAAGCTCTGTAAATCTTGCCAAATTTCAATCTATAACCGATTTTTGAGTAGTGCTCTTAATCTTTTTTCCTTTCAAAATCCTTAATCAATATTGACTACCAAATGCTTCTATGTCTCTCCATAAAGACTTACACCTTGATTGGCCTTATTTGAGGGAACATTTGAGTAAATATCTGCTCTTCTATGATACTATAGACTGATTAAACCCTTAAATAAAACTGAGTCTAAATGAAACCAAAAGGAAGAATTACAACCTTTTATCCTGTGCTGGCCACTGGGCTACATTTTTACATGCATTATTTCATTTACACTGACCTCAACTCTATGAGGTAGACTCTAGTATTATCCCTAGATGGGGAAACTGAGTGTTGGTGTGATGAAATTGGTTGAGTAAGGCCACAAAGACAGTGATTGAAAGAGCTGGAAAAATCCTAATTCCATTTAACGCTGTACTTAGCCATGTCACTAATTGAATACAGAGAGTCAACACACATCCATCCATCCATCCTCCTCTCTCACCCCCGATTTTTATTGAGCATCTATTATGAGTCAGGGATTGGACCAAATACCTTAAATAGATTATTATATTTAATTAAAAGAGCTATTTACTAGCTGAGTTTGTATACAACTAAAGACTCGCTTTTTAAGAGATAACATAGCATGGTAGTCTAGCACTGGGGCTTTGGTGCTAGACCTACTGGGTTCAAATTCTGACTGGGCTACTTGCCAGTTTTGTGTATTCTGGCAAGTTACTAATTTCTCTGTACCTCAGTTTACTCCTCTGTGACAGGACATCTACCACATGAGACTTAAATGACTTAAAGTTTCTAGACTGAATTGGCTTTTTAAATGTAGCTGAGAAGAGAGCCAGTGTGAATAGTAAAACAATAACTCCAGCAAGAAAATCTTTAAAAGAAAAATGAAAAGAAATCTATCAAATAACATAATCCATAACAAGTTTAAAATGAGAATATTGCCCAAATGTGTCTATAGGACTGTGAAGTATGAGTATAATGAACTAAACTATCTAATTTTATTCAAAGGACAAAGATATAGGTTACTTAAAATGTTTAAATGGTAATGACTGACAATATTGGAGACTGGTTCTCAGAGAAGAATGCTGATGTCTACTTCTGAATTGTTTGTTTCCAAGACGTTTTAGGATTGTCTAAAATTAGGCTGATTGTTTTGGCTAATGAGTGGATTTTTTTTTGTTTTTTCACACTTAAAGGTACATTGTTGAGAAATCCAAATTGTAAAATTCATTACCTGTGAGTGGGTTATTCATTGTGATTATTTATGCAGGGGAACATGTACGTGGTGCTTTCCGCACAGGCACAAGCTGTCAAGTAACAAACACAGATGACCCTTGAGAAATGAAATACCAGGATGCCAGTTTTACACTGATGCCCATGTGTACAATTGACTCAGAATTTTATGAGACAATCTAGGAATTCCTTGTGCTCTTTGGGTCAGTCATGAAAATCAGTCAAGACCATCTTTAAACTTTTGTGAGTATATATTCAACCTTCTTTATAATCTATTTAATTTCATTTGATTGTCTTCATATTTTGCTTTTAATCATCCCCATAAGAGCTACTTCCCATCAAAATGTCCATTTTCATAAGAGATGGGAGGAAAGCTTTCTAGAGGGAAGTGTCTGCTTTGAAGGAGGAAGCAGAGGGTTAGAGAAATCAAAATGCCAATTATCTGTAACGTCTGACGCCAGGGAGCAAAGCTATAAAAAAGAGAGTTCACTGCAATAGGGTGCCCCCTGCTGGAGACTCATAGAATTGCACTGCCATCAGCTCGGAACTCTTAGCTCAGCCCTGTAACCTAATGCAGCTGTTGGAGAGGAGCCTCCTCCCCTCAACACACTATTCCCAGTCCCAGACTCCCTGCAGATGTTTCTTTATGACCCGTCAAAATGTTTGCTAAATATCATCTGTTAAATTTCCAAACATCCTGGCTCTAGTTCTTTTGGGTGAAACCTGACTCAAGATCTTAAAATAGATGATAGCAAAAGAAAATATAAAGTCAAATACAAGCATGAAGGTGCATTTGTCCTGAAATACTGTGCTGTTCAGCAGGATTCCTATTGCAAAGGAGATTTCTTCATTTTTTTCAGTTTCAGACCAGTAAGATGTTTGGTGGCCATCCCAAGTCTTCAGCTTTTGATCATGAGATTTTAAAAACATTGCTGCGTGTAGGGAGAGCTGCTGGTCCCAACCTCAATGTGTTGTGGCCACAGCCACTCCTCTCCCCACCCTCAGCAAGTACCTCACAGTGGGACTTTGGTACAATTGCATGGGAGGCAAAGTTACTGCTGTTAGCACCCCTCTGCGGGTGAGGTTTGGCAATCTGTCCTCTGAGGCTGGTACCAGGCTCCATTCAATAAAGGAATACACACTCTTCCCGAAGACTGTTGTATTGCAAGATGGGATTCCTGGACGGAAAAGTGCTTAATCCAAAAGAAGGAGATCCTAATGGTGAAGTAGTTGTTGTTTGGGAAAACAGAAATGGTGTAGCCCACCCGTCAAATCATGTACCAGTGTTCATCTTCCCCTCTGTGGATAAAGGATCAGCTGCCATGGCAACCAAACCTCCAGCAGTTGCACTCAAGACAGAGCTGACGTCAGGAGGTGGGAGGAAGTGGGGAGGAAGTCCACCCAAGAGGCCGAGCTCAGGTCCTTACCACACCCGCAGGTCCCCTGCACAGAGGGAAGTGGGCCCAGCTGCAGCTCTGCTCCAGGAAGCTGGGAGCAGGCAGCTGGGCTAGGAACCCTTTGTGCTAAGGGAGGTCTGTGAAGACAAGCAGCCACTGATTATAGGATATTTCATCAGAGCAGCTGCAACCCATCAGCTCCTGACTCAGTGCCTCTCAGAAGGTCCACCCTTTCGAAACTTCATAAGCTGTGTGTGTTGAACTCTATCCAGAAAGGCTCCACTATGGTCAGAGTTCTTTTAAAGAGAGAGGCAGCTTTTCAAAATATTTTTTCTAAGCAGCCATTTGTTAGGCTAGGTAACTTTCTCTAAGTGTGTTTGTTCCCCAGATCAGCAGCATCACTTCATCTGTGAGCGTGATGGAAATGTGAATTGCGGTGCCCCATGCTGGGTCTACTGAATAAGAAATTCTGGGGCAGGGCACCCCAACAATCTGTTTTCACAAGCTCCCTGGGTCATTGTGGCACACATTGATGTTTGAGAACCATGAACATAGGTGAGGAATTCATAATTTAGTTGATATGGGAATGTATATGAAAAAGGTGAGAGGAGGGAAAATGGTGACTCAAACCTTCCACTTAAAGGGCCAAAGACAGGCTCTAAATGCAGATTCTTGGTTTCCTCTCCTTTTGGAACCTAGGGCACGTCTCTAGTGTCCTGTTGAGACTGGACAGATGGGAATACCGTCCCCAACTTTAACACCACTTTGTGGAAGACTATAATTTGTTCAGTGATGACCAACCTTCCAGTGGAGTTTCCGGTAATGCATTGCAGGGAAACACCTGTGATGCGCGCCAAGTTGCCAGAGAGCTTTCTAAAGCTCTCTGTAAGGTATTTCAAACCAGCTACAGAAAGGAGAACTTTGGCCTCAGTAACTGCGATAGCCTTTAGAAGATGGCTGTGAGAGGCAATCACGATGAACTGGTATGAGGAGGCTAATAACTTTTTTTATAGGGCACCGTGGTACGTGAGTCTCTGTCTAGTTAAAAGGCTGTTTTGTACCTTATCCTTTTACCCGTTTTGAAAAGTGCTTGGCACAGCACTTCCTCTTAAGAATTAGGATTTGAGTAACAGCTGCTATTGATGGGAGGCTTACTCTCTGCTGAACAGATGTAACATACCAGTTTCTCATTGAATTCTTGTCACAACTCCAAAGGTAAGTGCTTTTAATTTCCCCATTTAACAGTTCAAGAAAAGGAGTCTAATGAGAAGTAACTAACCCAAATTCTCCACGCTAGTTAGTGGTCGCTCCAGGATTAGGACCCTGGGTGGACTGACTCCAGAGACTGTGGGGTTAACCAGGCCAACCTGAAGCCCTGACCAGGGGCCACTTCCTTCCCAGGTCTCTGGAGAGACCACCTCTTTGTGCCACTGCTAATATTGCTGCTGATAATTTGCACAATAGCTACCTTAGTTATCTCATTTTATCATCACAACAGCCCTCCGGAGTGGGTAATGGTGCCAAGATCCTTGAATAAGGGTGAGGAAACTGAAGTTCCCAATAGCTTCGCATTCTATCTGAAATCACACAGTTAATACAGGGTTGAGCTAAGGATCAGAACAGGAAATGCAGTCATATTTAATACCCTCCATTCTGCCACTTAGCATATCATGGCTTGTATGCAAATTATTTATGTTTATATCTGTGGTTATCAGATATCAGACCTTCTGAGTTAGTTATCCCTTTTTTTCTTTCAAATATTCAAAAGAAAGCAGGATTTAGAACTTTTTAAAGACTTTTTGTTATTTTATTTTTGCATTTCAATGTAAAGTATGCATGTAACAAGTCAAACAATTCAGAAGCTTATTGACCTTTTCATAGTCCCCACAGCATTAACTATATTGCCTGAGATAAAATAGGTGTTTAATAAATAAAGTAGGTATAAATAGATAATGATTGATTTCACATACTAAGTTCACAAGTGTTTTCTGATCACCTAAAACTGTGTTAGGGGGTTGTGGGGATGCAGCTAAGGTCTCTGTCCTCATGGAGAATAGGCGGTCATACAACATGAATGGGACACAAGAGGAAGGGCAGGCACTGGAGAAGACTGGACCGAGAGGAGTGATCAGATTCTGAGGTTTCAAGGAAGACCTTGCGAGGAATACTTATTGAAGCGAGACCTAAGTTCCCTGTCTGAACTCTGCTTGCTCACTCCATGATATTAATTTGATCTACAAATGAAAAACCCTCATTCATTCGCTTGTTCAACAAATACTTATTAAACACCTACTATGTGCCAGGTTCTGTGCTTGACTCTGGAGAGTTTTCTTTTCTTTTCTTTTTTAAACAACAGCTTTGTTGAGATATAATTCACTTGCCATAGAATTCACCCACTTAAAGTATACAATTTAGCAGCTTCTAGTATATTCACAGAGTTGTCAAACCATCACCACAATTAATTTTAGAATGTGTTCATCCTCCCAAGAAGAAGTCCTATAGCCATCAGCATCATCCCTCATTTTCCCCGAGGCCTTCTGCACTAGATAACCATTAATCTTTTTTTCTCTATGGATTTTCCTATCCTGGAAATTTCATATAAATGGAATCACATATGTGACCTTTTGTGACCAGCTTCTTTCACTTATTATGTTTTTAAGATTCTTTAATGTAGTATGCATCAGTACTTCATTCATTACTTTTTATTACTGAGTAATATTCCATTGAACAGAATTTTTATTTATCCATTCATCAGTTAATGAACATTTGGGTTGTCTCCACTTTTTAGTTATTATGAATAATGCTGCTGTGGATATTCATGAGCAAGTTATTATGTGGAAATATGTTTTCATCTCTCTTTCTCACTTAAGAGTGAAGTTGCCGAGTCCTATGTCTAACTTTGAGGAACCGCCAGAGTATTTTCCTAAGTGACTGCACCATTTTACATTCCTACCAGCAGCGTGAGAGGGCTCCAGTTTTTCCAAATCCTGACCAACACGTCTTATTATCTGTCTTTTTTCTTATAGCCACCCTAGTGGGTGTGAAGTTGTATCTCATTATGGTTTTGATTTGATGGCTGATCTGGAGCGTTTTGAACATTGCGGTGACACGATTTGGCTTAATAAGATCTGTCTGGCTAAGAATAGACTGTAGGGGTGAGAAGAAAGGGAATAGGGCAGGGGGACCAGTTAGGAGGTTACTGCAGTAATCCTGATGGGAGATGATGGTGGGCCAGGGTGGCAGTAGATGTGGTGAGAAGTGAGGAATCCTGGAAGCTGAAGAGCTCCCGTGTAAGAAGTGTGGGATTTCCAAGTTCTTTATAAGACAAAGATTCCATTATTGTCCTGGGGGAAACTAAAGAACATATGGGCCTTAGGTTTCATAGTAAGGTCGGGAAGGGGATGAACACGTGAGCCCCTTTTTGATGGGACGTGTCCCTGGGTCAAGAGCCTGATAGAACAACAAGGACCCTGTAAGGTTTCTTATGCGCATGGCCATGGGGCTCTGTCAGACAGAGGGACCGAGATCTGGCTGTGGGTGCCTTTGGGTACACCATTTATGGTCTCTATGCCTCATTTCTTATCTGAAACAATGAAACAATCCCTAGCTCTTCCAGGGTTGTTGTTGGGGAGCTTAGTGGGAGTGTCCTGGCATTATGGTAATTTTTTTAGACCTTGGGAAGAGAGAGGAGAATTTGAGAGGAAGTCAGTGGCAGAAAAGGGAGACATGCTCTAAAATGTTTAGTTTGGAATCGTCTTTGAGATTCAACTGTCATTCATATTTTGCTACTTTGGAATGTTTCTTTCTTTCAATCTTCTAGAAAATGTAAAATCTTCTTTAAATATTTAACGTGAAAATGTGATGACTTTTTTTGCAATCCTGGGACATGTGATAATGACATGATTTGATCTAAATAAATTGGCTGAAGGTGTCTATCAATGGATTTAGGGACTGTAACAATCAATGGCTTCAGTCTAACCTTGTACAATGTCACTTAGACATTGTCAAGTCTCTGTGAGATCTAGTTGATCAATCAAATTAATGTTGATGCATGAAAGGCAAGTTTCCATTCTATGCTGATAGAATTCTCCCTTTACTGAGTCCCTTCTGTATTCTGAAGAAGCCAAACACACAGTCGATTCCTGGGCAGGGCAAGATGCTCCTCACTATACTCACGTTTAGCTGGAACTCACCTTTGAATACAATATCCACTGAGTCCATAATAGCCATTTAAAAACGTCTAAAAAAATAGATTTCTCACTTTTTCAGCCAAGTGTTTTATTGCTTTACCTTTGCTTCCTGTTTCTAATTTTAAAAATAAAGTGCATAATTTGTTTTTTTGTGCTAGTTATATATTTAATTTATTAGACAACTTAAACATATGAGAAAATGTATATCGTTTTACAGTTACAAAACTAATAATAATAGTACATTTAAGTAGTGGTATATACCTACACAGCTAATGGATGACCGAAAAATATAGAACTCTTGCATTCTTGATATGATTACTGAAACTTGAGATGTGAGCCAAAGAATGAGATCTTATTCATATGAAATAAGAAAGTTTGACTAAGCCCTGCTAACTCCAGTTTATCCCTGTTTCTTGGGTATTTCGAATTGTGGATGTAATGGATAAGAAGGGCGGTGATTGGTTCTTTCCTTCAGGGAGCCTTCCTTTTGGCACCTGGTATTCTTGTAGGTCCAGAGGTGGCATGGCTGGTGTTGCAGACACTGGTAGTTATTCAAAAAACTTATTTCCCTTTCTTTTTGGGCACACAAAGAGCCTATCTTTTCCAGACTCCTTTTCAGTTATATACGGTCATGTGACTGAGTTTTGGCCAACTGCATGTGAATGGATCGATATTTACTCCAGAAATACCTAGATCTTTAACGTTATGAAGTCTGTTATGTGACTCATCATATTAATATATTACAAGAGGGAAAAATACATATGATCATTTTGAAAGATGCCCCAAAAGCATTTGATACAATTCCACCCTTATTATCTGATTAAAAAAAAATTTAACCTAAAATAGAAGAAAATTTCTTTAACTTGTTAAAGGGATCTTGATAATAGGCAACTATTATTCTGTTCATTATCTTTTGAAAGCCAAAGATCATGACGCGAATTTGCCCCAAAGCAGCTATTATTTAGTCACTTAAGAACAGTTCTAACCAGTGGAGTTTACAAAAGTGCAGATTCCAATGATAGGAAAATAATTTCCTCAATTGACTTCATTCTCTGTTGCCAGTATCCAGGGATTCTGTTACCAGGGAAAAGAACCTTGGTTCCCAAACCATTTCTTGGTTTGACTTTGGAGATAGGGGCTAAACTTAAGGGTCCCCAGAGAGTACCAGTCTTTTATCAGGATTGTTAAACTAAGGTGGCCTTCCTTCACAGTGCATGGGCTGAGCTCGGTCCGCCTTCCCCTCCTGGCACCTAGAGTCTCCTCCGTGGGAAGCAACTTCTTACGCTCACGGTCTGAGAAGAGCCTCTTCTCCCTCACAGTCTCACTCAAGCTGATTTGTGAAAATGAACTTTTTTGGGACTTACTTATTTTACTTCCTCGATAAATGTTTCCTTCCAGGCTAAAATATAGAAAAAGGTCCAGTTTCATGCCCAGTAATGAAATTATGCTTCTTTTTTAAACTTCTAAAAATGTTTCTGTCATCCTCGAATTGGCCGGAATTTCACTTTATTCAGGCATCGAACATCCAAAAAGAAGCTTGCTGTATTTGACAAATGGTAAGAAAAGAGATAGTAAACTATTAGCACTTTTAAGTACCATTGAGCAATACTTTTATTCCCTAAATGCAAAGCTTTGCACGAGAATGTGTCTAATAATTAGCTGGAAGACCAGTTACTCAGGAGTCTCCTCTGGTCTCATAAGTAAATAAAATTTCTCTGTTGTAATTATTTATTTTCCCAAGAGGCCAAAAAGGCTGTAATCTTAACAACAACTTTATCTGTTTCCTCTCTATATAATGATTTACTGTGTATACCTAAGAGACTAGGAAAGCTCTTTGGATTTTCCTAGTCTGGGCTTCCAGAAGATATTTCTTCTTTAAAGGACCCAGGTGTTAAGCCAGATTCCCTGTTTATAGAATGTTAAGGTTATGACACAAGTCAATAAAAGCCTGGAAGTGCTGCTGCTGCTGACATTGCACCCCCAGCACACAGCATTGTGCCTTTTATTTCTCTTTCACAATAGTGTGGAGTTAAGGAGGGAGTGTAAAACTTAACTTTGAATTTCCTGGCTTTTGTTGGTTTGTTGAGCCCAATGCTATTGAATTTTCCCCCCTTGCTAGATGGTTGTTTTTCTGGTACGCAGTTGTGCATTGTATTTTCCTAAGAATTATAAGGGTTTTGGACACATCACATTGGTATGAATGTAACCTGAAGATTGACCTTTGGCATGATAAGTGGAAGCAGAGGAATACGTGTAAAATGTGTAAATTCATTTGAACCTGACAGTGATTTCCAGTGGGAGAGGTGATTTTCTGTATGGAATTTATTGGGCCGTTCTCCACACCCCCCACCCCCTTTCTCTCTCTTTTCCTCTCTCTCCCCGGCTTGGGTTGGACCAACTAACTCATGGAGTTGGTGTCATTAGACGAAAGCAAACACCCAGATGAAAGGGGAAACACTCTGCCAGTCATTATGATAGTTCCAATCATAGAGAGCCTGTGTTTATTATTTGGGGACAGCAGACACCACACCAGCTCACTCTTTGCAGTGGATTTACTGCAGAAAAATGGCTCTGAGCTTGTTCATGTGGCAAAATTAGGAGGTCTCATTTGTTGACCTTTTCTCTTATTACTTTTATTTATTAAAAATAATTTACATTGTTTATTTTTCTCATTGCAAAAGCTGTATATGTTCATAATAGAAAAAAGAGGAAGACAAAAGCATTACTTAATCAACCACTGCTAACAGTTCACTGTATATTTTTGTAGGCATTTTTCTTATGCAAAACCAATAACTTTTAAAAAGTAGTCATGTCACATATACTGTTTTGTAACCTGCTTTCTTTTAAACCAAACCTCGGGCATCTTTGCACAGCAATGATGTTTATTTATGTTTTTATGTTTAATCATAAAAGTAATATTTATTGTAGTTTTAAAAAAAGAAAATATCACGAGGTAATTTATGCTAAAAGTTTAAAATTTTGTATCCTTTCATATATATACAAATATGCACACATATTTACTTTTTCCATTTATATAATATTCCTTTATTAGATGAATTATCATTTACCTAAATACTCATCTCTTGTCTTTCTACTGGACTTTAAGCTTTGTGAATCCATGTTTTATCATCATTCTATCCCCAGCACCAGCATAATGACTGCTACATAATGCGCTCTCAGTAAATAACTGATAAATGAATAAATAAATGTTTATATTGTTTTAATTTTTTATTAAAAGCATTCTTCCACGCGTAACTTTGGCCGCAAGTATTTTGTAGATTTTGTGTAGTCCTAGAAATATAATTTTGAGCCATGGGCATGTGCTCTGGGAGCCAAACCGCCTGAATGTGTATCCTGGTTGTACTACTTAGGAACCGCAGTGTGCCGAGGCTAGCACACACGAGAGCCACTTCAGCACCTCTCTTCCCAACTGTGAGTTCAGTGATCATGTTGGTAGCTTGAAATTGGCCATGATGGAAGGATGTACACCACAGAAATTGATGAACAGCACAACTCAAGGCTTTTTCTTTTTATTCTTTTCTCTTCCTCCCCCTGCCCCTCTCCCCTCTCCACCTATGCTGCTTTTGAGATTGCTGGTTTACTATCATCCTATTGCCATGACCATAGGAAAGCTACATAACCTTTCCAGGGCTTAGTTTTCCCATGTGTAAAATAATCGAAGTGCTGCCTTGCAGTCAAGGAGCCTGCTTTGCAAAGCTCTAGGAGGCACCATTCGAAGGAAGTCTATGTGAACTGTGCCTTCTGGAATTGTGGACTGCACAGCACTGCTCAAAGGGTAGTTGTGAAGATTAAATGGTTAATGCATACAAGTGTACAAGTACCAAGCACTCAATAAATGCAAACAATTAATAAGTTATTATAGATATATGTATTATTTTGGGTGTGTCCAAGTGCTTTCCAAAAGTGTGCCTATTTATTTTCTTACTACGAGTTTCCACACTCCTTTGCCATTAGTGAATATTATTGGTCTTTTTTCCCAGGGTAATTGCTGAAAAATATCTAATTATGGCATGCATTTGCTTTTCATCGATTTTTGGTGAAGCTAGGCATCTTTTCATTTGTTTATTGGCCATTGAATTTCTATGAATTATCTACTTACGCTCCTTGTCTGTTTTTCTATTAGCATCCTCTTCTCTTCCTTTCTTCTCAAATCAATAAGAGCACTTTATGTTACAAGCATTTGACTTTGTTTACTCTGTTTTGTTTTCATGTTTGAGACGCCAAAGATATTTTAAATTTGTATGTGGTACAAATAATTAATGTTTTCTGGGTTTGGTATCTTACTGAGTATGCTAAAATTGTAAACCTAATCTCAAAAAATTTCAATAATCATGGCAGAATGGTCGAGTATTTCATATTTGGACAGACATTTAGGTTATTTTCATATCTATGTATCTATCCTGTATCTATTTATTTATTTTACTATTATAATTATAGTTATAAATACATAAGTATGTATAACAATTATAAATACATACATTTATAAGTACCTATTTTGCTATTATAAACAATTCTGGTTAAACATTCATATAACTATATTTTTTGCTATTATAAACAACTCTGGTTAAACATTCTTATAACTGTATTTTTGCACGCATCTCAGTTTTTTCTTTCTAGGATAGAGTCGAATTATCCTTTGGAAAGGTTATAATATTTTTCACCCTTCACTATCAGCATATGAAGATGCCATTGTGTATGGAGACGTCTGTCAAGCAAAACGTTCACATTGAGATTTTGAGATGTGTTTGTAGTATTTGTTTCTTATAGGTAAGATGTCTCAATGTCTTTCCAATTTAGATTTTGTTACATCTTTACCACATAAATTATCCAAACACAAAGATTGGAATGTGTTGCTAAACTCTTTATCAGATTTGGGGAAATAACAACTGAAAAGGCAATTTGAGCTGCTGCGGAATGTTCATCATGAAGTCTCATAAAGAGACGTCGCACAAACGAAGAGAGGCTAAGCAAATAAAGCTGCAGGTGATGTGCCTGTAAGGGAGTCACGCCCACACAACCGGGCATGTGAATTAGAGACAGTGAGAATGGGAGTCCTGAGGTGCACAGGAACCTCAGTTTCCTGGATGGATTGTCAGAAGTGCAAATGTGGTCTGAAGATGTCCAATCTGTTTCTGGTGTGAGCTGTCACACTGCAGATTCACCAAACGGTGTAGGAATGATTTCACACAACAGTTCGCTTGGTGATTTACGCAGGTGCAGGCAATGGGATCATATGATACTGGTGAGCCAATAGACAGCAGACCTGCTTTGCCACTGACAATCAACCGACACTGAGAGATGTCAGCAGCCAAAATGACTGAGAACTGGGAAGGCATAATAACATTTACATTGACGTTTTCAGCCGCAATTGCAACATGCTTTTTCTTTGCGATTGCAAAGATGCAATATGTTGATCGTACAATAAATCCCCAGTCTTTATTCTTTAAGGCTTTCTAACCCAAATTTGATCATTTCACAGCTGTGTTGTGGTTTGCTATTACTCTAAAATGGAATCAATATCAATCATATATATGTGGTTTTTCAGGGATCGTTGTTTCTATTTCTTGAATACCACTGCCATTTAATGAAAAGGCAAAATTCCAGAAAAGGCAAGATTATATTGTCCTGAATGTTAAGCAATATTCTGCATGCATTAGATATTGATGAATATTTCAAGGAGCATCTAGCGCTAATCCTTGTCTCTTTAAGATAAAAGATTCAGCGGTTACACACATCCAAACTCCCATACACAGGCCAGAAAAAGATGATAAATGTGGTAAGATTGAATTCAGCTCTTTAGTTGAACATGACCATGTTCTTCAGGGAGAAAGAGAAAATAAAGGTTAAAAGAGAAAAAAACGCAAGAGTTATATTCTAGTTTTTATTTATCTTTAACACATAAAGATGCAACACTTTCCTAGGTCTCAGTGTAATATTTAGATAAAACTGACAGAAACAACTGTCACGGCCCCGAATGTCAACTGCGGGATTTTCGAGGCTGATTGGTTATAGTGCCAAGAAGGTAATCAAGACGACTAACTATCCATGATGCACACTGAGGAGTGGCTTGCTAAAATTCCTCTCCAGGGAGGGATAAAGTTTATTTCCCTTTTCCTATTCCTCACTTGGACAACAAGGTCAAGGGAAGATGATGTGGTATAACAGAATCGCCATTAAAGGCCAAAGCTGGGCACCCAGCTCTAATCTCGGTCGGATGTTACCTATCTTTCTACTTTAAGAACATTGTTCCACTTTTTGGACCCCATATCTTCATCTGCAAATGAGGTTTCAAATTCTGAGAAAATTCCAGGAATCTCTCCACTTCTACTAACACCCACAGGGAAGGTGATGTCTTTCAAGCTGAAGGAAATTTGTAAGAGTGGATAACCACTGGCATAGAAGAGTCTGGGTTGTTTCTAGTATTGGGGAGGGAAGAGACAGGAAAGGGTGCTGGCGTTCAGGGACCTTCAGCTGTGAGAGGATGTGGACCAGATTGTCCTCTGGGGAGGCAAGAAAAGGCTCACCGTTGTCTGAAAATTACTAGCCTGCTGGATCCACATGAGTGGGACTCTGTCTATTGCATTCATCTCTGTATCCCCAGAGCCTCACACCATGCCTGGCATGCAGTAGGCATCATATGACTAAAAAATTTCACTTTTATACCTAATTTTGTATTTGCAGTTTTATATTCTTTTTTTTTTTTATAAGAGAGTCTCCCAATTTCTATAAACTTCAGGCCCTACAAAACCTGTATCTGCCTCCCACAGGCGTGAAATGAATATTTGTTGAATAAGAAAAAATAAAGAAAAAGAAAGGAAGGAAGGAAGGAAGGAGGGATGGAGGGAGGGACAATGGGAGAAAGGAAGGAAGGAAAGGAAGGAAGAGAAGGAAGGAAGGAAAGGAGACAGGAAAGGAAAAGAGAGGAAAGGGGGAAGGAAAGGGGGAAGAGAAGGGAAGGGAAGGGAAGGGAAAGGAAGAAAGAAAACCCAAACCAGAAATACCAGTGGCAACTGGGAAGATCAAACTCAACCTTCATTAGTCACAGGTAGCATTCCTAAACCGTTCTCAAACAATAGACAATGATTTACCTCAATTAATGCAGCCAGTTAAAAACTTATTTGCCAAAAGAAGAGTAAAGGCCAGTGTATTTAAGTATCTCTTCTTAGGGTATTCTGAGTGATAGCAGTGAGGGTCCAAGCATTTCTATGGGGGAAACTTAGTGTTTGGCACTGTGCCAGGTATTTTCACATATCTAATCTCATTTAATTTATTGTTTCCATTTTATGAATGAGGAAGCCGTAAGTCAGAAAGATGAAATAATTTTCCTGAAAGTCATAGAACTATTGGAAATCTCATGAAGTTGGAATTTGAACCTTGCTAGGTTGAGCCCCAAATCCTATGTCTGTTCTCCACTACTCCCTGCTATTCTACAGTGAGGAAAAAGAGATCCCCGTTTGTGGGTCATAAAACTCTAAATAAAAAATAAGAGAAGTGCGAAGAAGAACAGTAGAAAACTAAAGTGAACAAGGATTAGTGGACATGAGGAATTAGTTGATATCGGTTTATTGCCTGATTACTTTATGTCCGTGGTATCTTTCATTTTGCTGCTTATTAGAACGAGACCCACATAATTCAGTGTAGACTGGGAAGAATCTTGACGCTTAGACTGATGTGATAAAAAATAACTTCTCCGTGGAATTTAAATTTCCTTGTAGTTCTGCAGAGCTCTTATTTATTCATTCCTGTAGGAGAAGCCCTCAAAGAAATCAGTTTTTTGGACACTGCAATGTGTGTAAGGCTGTGCTTGGCATCATGGTGCTTTTAAAAAAAGAAAGAAAGGAAGGAAGGAAGGAAGGAAGGAAGGGAGAAAGCAAGAAAGCAAGAAAGCAAGAAAGCAAGCAAGAAAGGAAGAATCCTTGCCCTTAATAGCCAACAGGATAGGGAGTCAAGATACAGGCCTAGGACACAAGGAGATAGAGTCATTTGCTATGATAGAGGGCGAGCTGCGAGGAAGGGTAGGAAATAAGGCAAAATGCATTACATTGCTAATTTTGTGAATTTCCTGACCTTTTTTCAGTGCCTTATAGTTTAGAGTATGTAGTTTATGTGCACCCTCACAACAATCTTGTGATATAGACAGAGAAGGTATCGTTATTCCCATTATGCAGATGAGGAAAGAAAGGAAGGCTCAGAATTACCTAAGGCCACCCAGCTGGTGAGTAGGAGAGCTGGGAGTCGGGCTAAGGTGATGGGTCATGCTGTGCCCACGCTGAGCACAGGTTCTCCCAGGAAGCAAGGTGTCATGCATGCTATACAAAATCAATATGTTGTCTATTTGTTACCTACGGAGTCCTTTAAAGCATGAGACCCAGGGCAGGGACCCCTCTTGCTCAGGCACGAGGACAAAATTAGATTTAAGCAATATTATTATCCCTTATTTTTCAGATTACGAAATTGAGCCACAGCGAGATTAAGAATCTTGTTCAGAGTGACACAGCTAATTAGGACAAGGTTTGAATCCAGACTGTCTTATCCTAAAGCCCGTGTTTTAGCCACTAATACAGTATTAAAAATTTTTTTTTTTACAGAGTTATATTTTGCTGGTCAGCATCTTTATTACCCAATGCATTTTAAACAAAGTGGCAAGTTTCCTATTCACTAAATTGACAACTAGTACTCTATTTTGACTCAATATTAAAAAGTGTGAGATTAAAAATCTATGATTTTAGAAAGTGTCCAAAGATATATGTGGACACACCCCAGGAGTTCACCAAAGGTGTGCTGGTAGAAGGGGGCAGGGGTGAGGATTAGGAGGTGGGTGGAGGACAGGGAGCCTGCTTTATAGTATTTGCTGATTTCCATTGTGCAAATACTCTCACCATAGCTGATTTTAAGCTACCAACAGTTTAAAGTCTAGTTCAGGAAATTCTTGAATATTTAACAAAAGGCTCTTAGCCAGGAAGAAGCTACTGGCAGTTGTTTCTTCAGTCTTTTCCACCGTATTTTTAGTGCTGAGAAGCATCTTAAGAGAAAGTTTTGGACCCGACTTAAAAATCTTGAGTCTAGCACTGTGGTTATGCCTTCCTCTCCTCTTTATTTGTGCCTGTCCATTAGAATACAAATTCATTTTCTGTATCTCATTGATTTTTTAAAAGTGGCTTGACTTTATCTGTCTGACATACACAAGCTGACTACATTATTGATAATTACTTCTCCTTTTTAATTCTTAAAGAACAAAATACTCCTGGTGAATCTGAAAATCAGACTTCTAGGGCTGTGAAGAAAGATGTGCTTTCATTTAAATATTCTTCCTTTCCTTACAGTCTGCAACGTTTCTATAAGGGACTAATCCATTTAAGATCTCAACCTTTGCTGAATTTAATGTAGCTCAATGTTAATGTACATCTAATTCTGGGCTTCTGACGTTCTGGCATTTCTTGTTTTAGTATCACTGCTTCACCGTGATTAAGGCAAAAGATCTGCATTATCCACGTTGCTTTGAAAATCTGAAGTGCAAGGTATTCATTCAGTTTTATTCCTCCCTGGTGGTTACAGCTCTCATTGGATACTAATGAGAATTACAAATGTGGGTAAAGGAGAAACCAGTGCCTTTGGAGTTGAGGGGCTGCTTATTTAAAGATGTATTGCCATGGCACTTAAGGAAAATGATTTATCTGTTTTGTTTGGTCCTCCTATAAATCAAGAATACAGCACAGCGTTAAACATTCCTCAATATTTATGCTAATATAAATTTGGGCTTACACACTTGACACTAATTCAGGAGGAGCAGTGGTATTAGAATAATGGCTACCTGTGACAGCCACGGGTGTTGCTGAACAGCCATTTTAACTCTTTATTAGGCCATGGATGTTCCCATGTAGAGCAGATACGGCAGGTAGCCCCTGTCAGGAGCAATTTCTTTGGTAGGTACATTCCAAACATGTTCTCTATCTTTTGTTTGGTTTTGTTTTGGGCATTAGGTTAGCAACTATATTTACAAATTTCTTACTAAGCAGTCACTGGAACAGAGTGAAGAGACAGAAAACGAGCTCTGTGAGGAATCGGAACCCAGGACGTTGACTATCTGCAAGTCTTAGAATAGTCCCTGGATCTAGTGAGCAAATAAATAAAATACAAACTTTTGTAAAAGATGGATTTTATGTCCGCTTAACAAAGTTTCTTCCTTTTCTGCCATTGTATTGGCATCACCTAGGTGTGCCCGCCTCCAATCCCTCAACCTCTTTTTGCTTCAGTTTTCTCATAAGTAAAATGGAGATAATAAGACTCATAAGGTTACCATGAGAGGAAGTAAGACAAATGCTTATACATAGCGCCTGTATTCGCACGTAGTAAGTGGGCTCAATGCAGGTTCTCAGGCTTGGCATTAGCCATGCACAGTTGGAATCTCGATTGCATCGTTGTACTCTCCAACCTATTTTGTATTTGTGATAGTGAATTCGACCCCATCGCTCACAGGCAACTTTCTGAGATGTTTTGTTAGTATTCCCCCTACTAGTCTATAGTAGAAGCTCAGAGACTTGCTGGGGTTCACTGCATTACGAGTGTCTTCAGCACCTCACCGAACTATATGAATCGGGTCAATCTCTGGTTGACCTCTGCGGGGTGAACACTGCAGCTCTACTTTCCATATTCCTCAGTGTCTGAGTGCATTTTTGATGTCTGTCTTCCTGTCTGCATACAACCCCAACATGCACGCATGTAGTTTGGTAATAGGTTTCCTTTGGAAGATAAAACTCATGTAGACCAACTGCCATATCTCCCATGAAAATTCGGAACTTCTTTGATTACTTTTGATGCAAAGTACAATGAGAAGTCAAGGCCTTATTATTATTCCTGCTAACCAAGAAGCATACCAGGTTTAAAGTCAGATTTGTTTCTGTGTTAGTAATACATTCGTATTACCCTTCCTTGCTGTCCCCGTCTCTACTCCGGCTATCTTCAATGTGAGTTTGCACTTGTCAAAATGAATAATATGCAGCATCAATTCAAACTCCACTTTCCCAGTGTGTTCAGCCATAATAGTTTCACTTTGCCTTGATTCTGTTGATTGCTATTAAATCCTGGATTGCTTTAAATTCTGTGAGATAGTCCTCAAAGTATCACTTATAAATTGTGTGCCTTTATTAGAATCTTGCTTAGAACAAAGAGTATTCAAGCCTCAAGAAAAGATTGCCTTCTACTTCTGCACTCTAGATAGAACCTTGAGGTTATGGAAACATGTTTTATTTCTTGAGAAAAAATTAATTGTTTAAAAAGTAAATACGATAAATTATTTTGCTTTTATCTGTTTATTTTTATTTGGCAGAGGAAAAAAAATAATCTAAACCCAATACACTTTAGAGAAGAGTGTGGATTGGGGCCAAGATTCACAATCAATTTCTTTGTGTCCATCTGTACAATATCGCTGTAAATGAAGTGTTAGTTGAATTTATTAGGAGGGCATCGTTCTTATGTAATTTATCTGGGCTTCAAAAGCCAACCTCCAGCTCTTTTATTTTTAGAAGTACAGTTATTATGGACTACATTTTAAGAAAGCCTGTCAGATAGATTATTGCAAATATCAAGTCTACTTTTCTTTTTAAAAATATTGGACCTACTTCAAATAAAAATTCATCCAAAGTGTATGGTAAAATGAATAGGAGTCCTGGGAAGCATGATCCTAGAAGAGTTTATGGGGTTGGAAGAGAAGAACCACGATTTGTTGAATACTTGTTATCATTCCAACCGAATGCAGGTTTACTGTGACGTTAGTGAATCTTAAGCTTGAGGGTCCTTCATTTGTATCAGTCCCTCTAAAGACCCTGGGGCCCGGGCAATACGTTCACATGGCCACATGTTCTATAAAGTTTGGAAAAGTATGATGTTTAAATGCAACTGGTTAAGGCCACTGTTTTTGTCCACTCTAACTTTCCCTCATGATACTTCCCTTATTTGGTAGCCAATGTGTTTGGAATGGCCACCAGTATTTTAGAGGTCTAGTTGAGGGAAATTGGATTGGGACAGCATTTAGTTTGGGTTTTCTGAGATATTTTCATGTATTCTGCTGTCATTTCCATGTCTAGTTAAATTATGGCTAACCATCCCAGTGTAGAAACAGAGTTCTAGGGTATTTCTGCTGCCCACTGTGCTAACTCATTCAGCATCAGGCCACAAAAATGCAGAACCTGGAAGTCATATCACAACATCAATATGCTTTATAGAGCCTGGCATCAGAAATAGGTGAATGATGAAGAAGACAGAAGGTTTGAAATGTGCAGAGCCAGAAGCTAGTTTCATCAATGACTAGTGAAAATGGAAGTTCTATTCTGTCAGGAGTATATTCAATAATGAACCATATATATCACCATACAGAAACCTACTGCTATGAATTGAATGTTTGTGTCTCACCCAACTGTATATTGAAAACCTAATGCTCAGTGTGATGGCATGAGGAGGTGAGGCCTTCGAGAGGTGGACCTCTCACAAATGGAATTAGTGCTGCTATAAAAGAGATCCCAGAGAGCTTCTTTGCCCCCAGGGCATAGTGAGAAGACGGTCATCAATGAAGATGTGGGCTCTAGCCAGACACTAAATCTGCTAGCATCTTGGTCTTCGACTTCCCAGCCTGCAGAACTATGCAAAATAAATTTTTGTTTTTTTAAGTCACCGAGTCTTTGGCATTTTTATTTTAACAGCTCAAATGGACTTACACACCCACCGTACGTGTTTTTTTTTTTTTTTTATAAAAATGTGTGAAATAGAACTAATTGTACTTCTTACATTTGTAGGATACAAGCTCGTAGCCATGTTATAAGCGGAGATACGTCTGTATATAATGCTCGTTGCATCCCAGCCATCAATAACTAAAAAGAAATTTAGTTAGACCAAGCTAGAAGACTGAATTATTTTTAAATCTTCTCTATAAAAATCATATTATGAAATCACTGTCATATGGGGAAGTGATTAAGACTCTGTAGCCAAGGAATATAAGAAACAATATTATAGACGTATGCTAATCGGTTAATTAATAAAAATGTTATTTTTATTTTTTTGATTTTGTGATGCATGTGACATTTCACAGCTTACAAATATGTTGTAATTTATGGTGATTTCTTTTCTCATTCTGAGTTCATACTCCTTTCTGTTTTGTAATTTAGTCTTTGAAGAGTGCTCCCAAAATTGTAAGAATGCTAGGCCTCATAAAATCTGGATCCACCAGGCCCTGGCTCTGTGCCCCTTTCAGACACGTTAATCTCATTTAAGGTGCATACTAGCTGGGTGTGATAGGACATACTCGTCCCTTTTCCTAATGAGCAAACTGAGGCCCAAAGAGGTTAAATCACCTTCCCAAAGTGAGCTGATAAATGCAGACCTGGATTCACAC
>NW_011888783.1:14239811-14254893 GCF_000151845.1 Pteropus vampyrus | reverse complement strand
AGTAGTGAGATTTAACTTCAGAATATAGGCCTTGCCACCTCAGGTAGTTTTTAGAGTGAGGCAGGGTTTAAACGAACAAAAAGAAAAATATTAACAGTATAAGCAGAAGAAGGGGTAAAGAGTTGGTTAAAAATCGTGGAGTAAAAATAAAATGAGTTACTCCTTATGGAGTGCATACCCTGAGTGTATCCTCTTCTAGCATCTTAGATGTGGAATCAGAGATTAGACTGGAGGCTTATAAGGCCCTGTGAAGGCCAGTTGAGTGTACGTTTAAAAACAATAAATTTCCAAGAACTCAGCCATCCTCCTGAACAGGGAGAAGTAACAAACATGGTGAAAGTGATATTTGAGAAAGGATATGGAAAATGGTGTAAAGGGGTGGATGTCCCTTGCTGGTGTCCCATGTGTCACCATATGCAAATATTACAAAGACACCCATTCTTGGCATCCTCAGCAGCATTTAGAATTAACATGACTCTGGGTACCCTGATTGAAATCCACTTGTTAGTCTTCACCTCAGTGATTTTCTCTCTTTATGCTGAACTCGTCACCTGCACTGCCTCCTACTCTTGCCCACATTTCACTCCAGCTGCTGCTATTGTAATTAGCTTCATGCTGGCTAAATTTGGCAGTGTCTCACCACAGACCACGGAGGCCCCTCTGACACTGAGGGTGAGAGAAATGGCTGTGGAAACCCATTCATACATGCAATCTACAAGTGCAGGAAGGGAACCATTGATCGGTAGGCATGGAGCTGCAAGAGAAATGCTTCCCCTTCTATTCCTCAGGCAGATAATTCTGGGGTACATTGTGTACAGTTTCTCAGAGAGTCCTGGTGGGATTGAGCTCCAGTTGCTCACAGCATTGACCAAATGGACGACACACTCCTCTTTCTCTGCTCTCTGTCCTGTTTTACTATCTACAGCGTCTCACTTTCATTTCCTGAGTTTTCCTCTCCACCAAATGCAATTCGGTGTCTTAGACTGTGCTTGGAAGTGCAGTTTGGGGTCAAGTGTTGAGTGGGAATCCTGGCTCAGAAACCTATGTTCAGCACATTTAAGTCACCTGGACATTAGAGCTCCATCCTGGAGCCAAACGACACATCTGCCAGATAAAACACAGTGAAAAAAAGCAGTGCAGGGAAAGGAAACTCATCAGAATGGCTGGTCAAACACTTCTGTAAAGGGATTTGTTTTCACTAGATACTCTGAACATTACCTTCCAGCGTCAATAGGTCAATCCATTTCTTTTTTCCGTCATATGGACACAGGCCCCACGGAGACCACTCTTTTTCAGAAATAAATGACCTCAAGCTGAGGATCCTTGTGAGGTGATCTGCTGCTTTATTACCTGATAAATGGCCTTTCACATAAAGATATCATGGATTCTGCTGCCAAGAATATTTTTAAAAAGGAATATTTCTCACTGTGAAATAACCTTTGAAGGCAGTTACCACAATTTTGCTGTGAGCTGTCAGAGCAAACAGTTGTTTTGAAGTTGATCAGCATTATTTGTCAAGTCTTTCATTTATTAATTATTCAAATGAGGGGAATTCAATTAATGTTAGTATTGTGTTTCTAAAAATGTAGTATTTTTCCCATGGGAATTTTCCTAGGGATTAGGAATCAGGAAACATCTTTCATTTTTCTATAAAAGAAAAGAGCAGTTAATTCCAGAACTCACGAATACAAGCCTGCCTAATTATCTGAGTCTTTTCCATCATGAAGTGTGCACAGAAGCAAAAGTTATCGTTAACATGAAAATATTCATTAATGTTATTCATTTATTTATAAAGTTAGTCCTCACTTAAAAATCTCTCCCCTACTTAATGCTAGGCTTGCCAATTACTTTGACAATATGCAAAGGGAAGTTGCAAATCTTGCAAAAGATGCAGGATTTTGAGAAGTTGAGAAAATAATTGTTGACAATTGTTTGAACCACACGCAAAGCTCCTGACAGATGGGAATGGAAGAATGGGAAAAACGAACAATAAGTAAAAGGGAAAAAAAAATCAAAGAGAATGATAATGAAACAGCAATTTATCATAAATATTTGAAAATTAAACAGTTAAGAGGGCCCTTGAGAAAATGATGAAATCCTAAAATATTTTACTATTTTGACGATAGTAAAGGATATTATAGTGTGCTATTATACTATTGTAACACTTAGTAGGAAAATTATGTGAAGAAGTATGTCTGTTTCATTCTTGGTTCTAAAAAAATAATTTATAGCTGCAATTAGAACCCAAAATTTAAAATACAATAAAGTGAACCTCTTTTAATGATTCTCAGTTGTGTTTTCAAAGTGAAGTCGCATTCAAACCTTAGCGTCAGTCTCCAACTATTTACTCTGAATTTTTAGTTTCTGCTTTATGTAGATTCATTTGAAGAAGGTTTTCCCCATTACAAATTATTCTGTATGTTAAATCATAGAATCTGGACCAGGCGTTTTGGAACTTGGAAAGCATTTTTGAGAAATCATCTGCCTTTGTATTCTCACTTTGCTGTTGAATATCTAAGAAATTGGATGACATAACTGATTGCTAGAGATACGGCAGGTAGAGAGGAAGGGACAGAGTTCTAAGATACACAACACCCAACATTGCTCTCCCTATGCTATGCTTATGCGATTTTGCCTAAATCATCCAAGTTTTCTGCATCTGAGATTAATTGACATCAGGTCATGTCTATGAAGTTTTTGAAGGTCATTGAGAAAAGGTGCCATCCAGAATTTGAATACAGTTAGTCAACTTTCGATTATTTGGGTCTCTGGATTAAAATAAAAATACAGGTAATCGACAAAAGACTGAATGCTTAGAAATATTTTAGCTCTGTTCTGTTTTATAATGGATGACTTATTCTCAAAATTACATTATATTCGATTTTTACTCTGGAAGTTTTGAAATGGCTAGTGGCCAAAAGCATTAAAATTCTGACCTAATGATATAAAACAGCAGTTAGTTCAGAAAGCATTTATATTTAGCTCTGTAAAACTTTACAGAATATTTCTGGTAGTGGATTTGTCTTTACTAAATATATTTTATTTAGGAAAATGTTAAAATTATTTTGTCTTTCTTGAGTACAAATCGCTAATAGTGTGTGATAGAGAAATCAATTTCAAATTGAAAATTTATAATCCACGGAGCCAAGCCTTTGCACATGGTTGTTACAGAATTCTTCGTACTCCATAGTTCAAACATATTTATTATCCAGAAACTTTTCAGGTGCTTAGTTATACAGTTCGAGGATTTTTCAGATTTAGTATTTTTAAGGCCTTAAGAAAATACTCAAAATTTAGACATATTTTCAGACCATTAAAATACTTATTATCAGTGAAAACTACAAATAGAAATGAGCTCATCTTGCTATTCATTTCATTATATCGATTCCCTCCTTTCTTCCCTTCTTGAAATTACAGCTGGTAAACAGATGGCAGGCACAAAAGTTGCACAAATAAACAGACACACACACATCCACTTAATGGGACCTGTTTATTGGGGTGGCCCGTTAGGATGCTTAGCTGAGGAGGGCTGATTGTCAGTTCTCAATCAGAGCTATTGTGGAGAGGGAAGGGCTTTGGGATATATTAGCTCTGCATGTGACCTTGGTAAGTCACAGATCCTAAGTCTCAGCAGCGTAGAGCTTTCTCTCAGTGCCTATGTTCTTGAATTTTTCTTCAAGGCCTTAGGAGGCAGAAAAGCTCCTGAGGCATTTTGAGGAGGAGAGTGAAATGATCAAAGTTAAAAGACTGTTCTGGCTGCAGTGAGGAGAATGACCTTTGCAGGGGTGGGGAGGTGGTGGGGAGAGATGGCAGAGGAAGGAGGGAGAGTTGGAGGTGGAGAAGAAGCAGGGAAACTAATAATTGGCTCCAGCAGTGGTTCAGGTGAGGGTGATAGAACCTGGGCTAGAGAAGTACCTGAATTCTAGAAAAATGGAGTTGAATCAATAGGGCATGCTGAATTGGCAGTAAGAGTGAGGGAGAGGGAGTTATCGAGGAAAAATCCCAGGTTTTATGGCCTAAACATCTGGTTGAGTGCAGAAATGGGAAGGCTGGAGCAAGTAGAAAATTGTGGGAGAGGATCAAGAGGTCTATTAGCAATGTGCTAAGTGTGAGATACCAGCAGAATGTTGAGGGAGAAACGTAAAATAGACCACCCGGCTCTCAGAAGAAAGGTGTGGAAGGCTGGAGACTAACATTTCAGGGCATTTTATGTCTTTCAAAGCACCTATACAAATTTTTATCATACTTAATTATATAACAATACCTTTATGAAGTCAACAGAGTGATGATTGTTATCCTATATTTCATAGGGGGCAAAACTGAAAAAGATGTTCAGATATTGAGCCAAGTTCATGTCCCCAAATCCCAAGGGCATCCTGGGGACACGGTCATTTGGTTCTGTTCTTCCATGTCAGTCTTACTGAGTGCTTTAGTCTGATTTAAGGTTTTGTGTTCTGGTTTTCTAAAGGTAGGGAAGAAGCAGGCTTTTTTTTTTTTTTCCTTCACAGAGAGTCCCAGACTACACAACTATTTATTGCTGTCTTCCATCTTGATGTCTAGTAAAAAAAAAAAAAAAAAGAGAGATCTAGCTCAAAAGGGGCGTTCAGGGTCACTTCTCAGTGATCCAGACAGAGTGGGCACAGCAGAAGGGCAGGTAGAAGTAGAATCTGTGTGTTCTAAAGAAAGTTGGTCCTTCTGCATCCAGCCAGTTGGTCCTTCTGCATCCAGCCAGTGGAGGGACAGCTCTGCCATTCATTGGGTACCAGCAGGCACAACAGCAGAACCATGGGTGAAGAGGACATCTTGTTGCTTTAGGCAGTCCTGGAGCTGTAGTCCTCAGGATCTTGTTCTTACAAGGTAGCAGTGTGTGGTCCTGATTTACTGAGAGTGTCTGGGCATCCAGGAGTTCAACTACCTAGGCACAGGCCCCCACCGGTTCTTTGAAAACATTAGCTAACAGCCAGCCACATTTCAAACCTACCTTTAGTGCCTGTAAGACAGCTCTTTTATAACAAGGTGCAATAACTTAAAGTTTCGAGGGAAAGTCTGTTGACTAAGGAAAGAGTCCCATAAAAAGCATTGTTTACTAAGCGAACCACATGCCCCAGGGAGGTGCATGTCTCAGAAACCAGGACTCAGACTTTAGATTCCTTTGCCCCTTCTCTCGACCAAAGCCCCACTAGTGTTTGAAATTTTTTCCCTGTGTGTTGTTGAATGCTCCCTCCTCCTTTCGGCTCCAACATACCTTTTTCTCTTTTTATTAACTTGACATGAAACATGTGTCCCCTCAGCTGCTACACACACTCTATTTTCAGTAGGAGAAGGTGAACATGGTTGCACTTGGGTTCATCTAACATCTTGAACTATTTTTCAGATGTTGTGAGTAAAGCCAAACCTTAAATATCTTTAGCTGAACACTTTCCCCTTAATTTCTAGCCTCATATGTATTTAAAGGGAAATATATTCCACATGTTTCTGATTTCATTTATCCCTAATACCTCCAGAGGTTATTTTCTGAGACATGGTTGAGGTTCCAGAAGCCTCATGAACCTTTCCCCCTCTCCACTCAGTCAAACCTTTCTTTCTCAGACTTAGAAGGCCACTTGGAACCAAGGGGGCTGTAACTTAATCACCAATGTTTTCTTCTGGGACATGTCTACTTCAGAAATTACGGTCCAAAAAGTGTCCACAGTTCTCTTCCAGTCTCCAAATTTTTTTGTCTTCTTCGGTCTATGTATATGGGGCATTAAAAACTGTACCCGCATGCAAGATTTTCTTTCTGTTTAATCTTTCTGATTTCAAACACCCAATGAAGATTTACCTAGTGTCTCCCGTAGGTCTAGTGCCGAGATAAATCCTTGGGGGATGTTGAAAACAATAAAATTAGTTATGAACGAGATGCCTTTTGCAATATCTGGACAGTCAAGGAGGAGGGTGTCCATTGCCAGAGAGCGGGTATGAGGACAAGAGGGCAAGTTAGAGGTCCTGAGACCAAGTGTGTGCCCAGGGGGCGGTCAGAGAGAGATTGAGGAGGAGAAGGGTCAGGGGAGAGTACTGGGGGAGAGGGAGTTTACCAGAGGTCAGGAAGGACCAGATAGAACCCAGGACGGTGCAGGGGAGCTCATCTGTGCTGTGTGGCAAGAGCAGGAGTCCTGGCCCCCTGATTCCGAGCATCTGTCTTTTGAGATTATAGATTATTGTAGCAACAGGAAGGTTCACTGATGGAAGAAATTTTTCACTTACCATTTTATTCTTATACCAAAAGAAAAAATGGATAGAGAATTTACTCAGAGCTCACATCCTCACAGGTCACTTGAAACTTGGGACATGCACTGCGAAAAGGTTACAGGAACTAGGTTTTTTTTTCTTTCCAAAAGTTATTTCAAAAAGAATAAACAAACTCGAGCCATAGCACTAGATCCACAAATGACCCAAACATCAGCTATTTCAAGTGCACAAACACTTAAGGAGCCGGGGGCGGGGAAACGAGGAAACTCAGAGAAAGTAAAGGAGAAGCACTTGAAAATAGGTGGGTTCATTTCCTCCGTGCGTGCTTTCTCCAACCCTTGCCTCAAGGCTCAGTGTTTCTGGTATTAATAATTCACAGGAAAAGGTAATGAAGTAACCCCAGCCTAGTCAGGGATGGAGGTGATTTAGAGCCTGAATGAAGGACATACAATAAGTCCTCACTTATCGTCATCCATAGGTCCTTGGAAACTGGGACTTCAAGTGAAACAATGTATAACAAAACCAATTTACCATAGGCTAATTGAAATGAACAGGACTTAAGTTCTTATGGCATATTTCTGGTCACAAAAACATCACCAACTTCTAAAAAAGACCCCCAAACACTTCTAATATTAAACATTGAAATGAATGCGAGCTATCCATGCATTTAAGAAAGATGAATAAAAACGAGTATGAGCATTCTTTTCCAACCTGCTAGCTCAGGATCAGGGTGGCAGGGGCCTATCCTGGCTGCTCAGAGTGCACGGCGGGACCCCACCCTGGACCCCTCACTGAACAGGATGCCCTTCTGTTTCAGGGCTTGCTCACGCACACACCTCCCCTCACTCAGACTGGGATAATGAAGACACACCAATCAACCTACACGTCCACATCTTTGAGATGTGGGAGGAAATTAGAATACTGAGGGAAAACTCATGCAGACATGCAGAGAATGTGCAAACCCCACACAGACAGTGGCCCTGGCCGGGAATCGATTTTTTTTCTTGTCAACGTTATAACGAAACGACACTGAATGAAACGACGTTATTCGAGGATCTGCTATACCTTACAGGGAGTTTTCGTCCCGGCCCTGTTTTGCATTCTCCTAACACACTCTCTCGGGTTTGTTCTGACTGATTCAAGTGCGGTTTCATTGATGATATAGAATAGATTAGTGTTTGGCAAAAGAATTACCACCTCAAGCTTGGGACAGCTGACTATAGATCAATTCTGCTTCCACAGCCAATTTCTGTTGAGTGTGATTATCCGAAGGCAGCTCTTGGCTTATGTACACGATTAGCAGGGTTAAATGAAGATTTAATGACCCAGAATCCAGCTGTTTGGTTTTCACTATACCTACAATTTCCAACTAATCATTCTAAGGCACCCTACCTTGAAGGAAGCACTGTATCTGGGACCTGTTTTTGTGGACACAATTCAGGAGCTCTAGGGTTAGAGATGATGCCATCCTACAGGAAGTGATTCAGTGTTGGAAGCGTGGCAGGGTTATTGCTACCTAGGATTTCCCCAGAATTGTGGGCATGGACTTAGTGCCATTATTAAAAGTCTTTATATCTTAACCTTTATCCTGGTTTCATATCGTAGAAAGAAGGGAACCAAGACCAGGCCATCTGTCCAAACCAAGAAAGTAAGTTCACGGACGGAAGAAATGTACTCTCTTAGCCCTCTATGTCTGGTTTGCTGGTTATTTCACTGCCTCGGGCTCTTTTTGGGGGCTTCTGATATTCATAGAGAAAATCCAGTGGCCTTCCTCTGCAGTTAACAGAGCCATCCTAGTAGAGGAGACTGCTTTCTCCCATATACCCCCAACAATGACAGTATCTTTGTGAAAGCAAATAGAGATGCTCCCCCACCCCCACCCCTCCCTCCCTCTCCTGAGACCCACTGCTGGGCAGCGTCTGTGGCTGACTCTGCTGGAGCTGCTGAGGCCTCTGTGTAATGTTACTTGACTTATACATATTTTATTATGTTTGGCTGTTTGTGCTATTTAGATGAAAATTATTTCCAGATTATAATAAAGGCTGCCCTCTATTAAATGAGTGCAGTTAGATCACTGACCATATTAAAATCTTTCAAAATTGGGGACTATATATCAAAGCATCGAGGAAGCAGGGGTTTAAAAGGTTGGGGGGATGTGACATGCGGAACCCAACAATCCACATGTAGCATTCTTGGCTTAAAGGAATTGCCGAACCTTGGAAAAGATTTATACCACATTTATTATGATGCTGCAACATCACCAAGGATATAAACCAGTCATTGGCACTCTTTCAAAGAACACATCATTGTAACTCGTTATAACAATACTGCTGTGATATGTGCTCATAATACTTATAAAGGCTAAGCTATGAAAACAGTATATGCCAACTGTCAGCAGTGATGTATCATTTAAAAAACAGACGATGTACATGACATAATGGTTTAATTGAACTCTGTAAAAATATGCTGCTCTGTTGTAGCCGTTCGGCTGTCTGGACCTCCGGGGTCCTGCCCCGCTTTCCAGAATTCACTGCAGCTTGGCCTCTGAGAGCTCTTTTCCCTTCCTGTAGCTCCGTTTGCCATTTTCAGAAGTGCTGTGGTGTTCTTAGCAACCTCACTTGATCCCGTGTCTCATTACTTAGTGCCTAGAAGAGTGCTTTGCTAAGAATGCTTGCAATCAATGTAGGTGGGCTGATTTGCTTAAAATTTGTTTTTTAACTTTTCTATTACAGTTGACATTCACTATTATATTAGTTTCAGGTGTACAGCATAGTGGTTAGACATTTATCTAACTTACAAAGTGATCCCCTGATAAGTCTAGTACTCGACACTTTACATAGTTATTACAATATTAGTGACTATATTCACTATGCTTTACTTTACTTTACATCCCTGTGACTATATTGATTTTCATACAAATCTGGGATACTTGTTGGCCAGTTAGAGGTTGGGCAAATGGTTTTGCTTGCTTGTGGAAGAAAAGTGAGTAAGGCTATCTTGAAAAGATGGTCATGTGGTAGGGCTGATGATTTGGCTCCTAATTTTGAGTCTGCTCTGTGAAGATGCGCATGGAGCTTTTCAGAAACCAAAGTGATGTGATGAACCAACTATTGTTCAGTAATGTGTCTGTTAAATAGTTGAAACTTGAGCAAGCAAGAGAGGAAACTTTTAATAGTCAACCCAAGAACTAACCATGGGGAGATTGATTTCTGAGAAAAGGGCAAGGTGCTTAGTCCATAAATTATTCTATCTAGTAAAAAGCCAAAATATTTGGTAAGATCCCTCCCATCACTGCAGGACAGAGGGAGGAGAAGTGGGAGTGGGGACCAAAAGAGAAGAGACGGGGATTGCTCTGTAAAGTATGAGCTCTCAACGGTGGGCACAGTGGGCAATGCGATGCAGAAGGGATCCATCCCCAGTGACAGAAGCAGGTGAATGAGACACATGTTTCCTTTGACCAGTCTGTGCTACAGTTTCCAAACAGACATGGAGGTAGTTAAGAACCAAACCATGGGGGAAAATCTGGCCAAATCTTATTTGGAGCTTTATATGCATTTACGAACACATGCAGGTATGTGAAAATTATCTATTTAGCGAGCTATATATTGTTTTTTTTTGTGAGTGCAGTTTCGCCTCACCTAAACCTTTATTCTTTTTGTTGTCCATAAAAGTCTTAAAAATAACTTCTGGTATTTTGAAGAAGTGATACTTAAATGATTTAAAGTCAGTCAACACAGTCGAAATACTTCGCCCGGCTTTGTAAGCTGCTCTTACGGAATGATGACAGCAGAGCCATGCCTGCTTCAGGGAGCCACTGGCCTGAGGTGCAACAGTAACACAAAGGAGATGCAAATGTCCCTAGAAGGGCAGTGAGGAAGGGAGATGAGAAAGAGCCAAAGAGTTGGGCCAGGAGGGCCAGGCCAGCAGCGCGGGGCTGTAGTCGGTGGGAGAACATGGGGAGTTGAGGGAGAACATGGCCGACCTAGGGGATCAGAGGCTCAGAACACATTTCACAGGCTTGCTCTGAAGGTTTAGCTATGGTGAGCTCCCTGCCAGCTTCTGACTTAAAGGAAGGAGTACAATGACCTGGTGACTCCTAGTTTCAGGAAAGTATCATTCCACCACAGAATTCTTACAGAAATTCCCACTCTTGCCAAAGGCCTCAGCAGGAAAGGAAGCTGGGTTGCATGCTTTGAGAACTCTGCAAGTTAAGACGTTGTCTGGGAATGTCCATGACCCTCTGGAGAAAGAAAAGCCCTGTTTCTCACGAGGCAGCCGTTCCCGGAAGCTGACTTGCTTTATCCATGCTCTATTAATCTGCCACCTTTTAGGAGAACTAAATCTGGTCCAAACATTTTTATAATGCTATTTGATAGTTTGAAAATAAGTCGTATTTTATCAGACCCACATTGTCATAGTTTCTACAGAGAGGTGGAAGAGCTGCCTCTAAACATAAAGTTTTTTAAAAAGTGTGTTCCTTATTAGCCACAGACCTTAAATTTCACTGTTGGAATCTTCTCAGCTTAGAAAAATGTTAGGTGAAACAGCCCTAATCGTGGACATTCTCATAACTATTAAAATTTGACATGCACACTGAGCAATGTTCGGGCCACAAAGCTGGATTTGTGTCTCTTACTTACACAACAATGAGACCAGGACAAAGTGTGAACAAAAGAATCACACGCTTTGAAAAATCAGTTACATCCTGCCAGGGTTTGGTATTGAAAACCCCAGGATTCTAAAATCTGGGTCACGAACCTTTCCTGAGTGGAGGAAAATGGTTTCCTCTTGAACAGGAAATCATCTCACCCATAGGTCCCCCTGGTTGATTTCTGAGCTACGTTTCAAAGGTGACATTTACCTTCTCATTATGGAGCATTAACTAGTTTAGATGTGACCTCACGTAACAGTATATTATCAACATTAGAAATTAGAAATTTAAAAATGGAGATTCAGCTGGAGAAAGTGCAGTGCTACTTCATTCTCCTCTTTTGAAAATTTGTATTTCATGATTTCATGTTCTTCATTCCTTGACTGCATTATACATTTAAATAAGGAACGTTCGTTCCTCTGCAAATTCCTGAACAAGAACTTTTCTCCTAATTTTGGAGTTTGAAGATACCTTGACCCAACCCCTCCATTTTACAAATGAAGGAAAGAAGGCCAGGAAAAGACTCACTACGCTCATATAAAAGAAATAGTTTATGGTTTGTTTTAGGAGTTAAAGGGCTCAACTCCCAAAATGAAATGAAATGAGCTAACCTCACCCCTCTCTGTTTCCTGTTATACTCTGGGTAGCGTCTAAAAGTCAAAGTTAGTGTTTAAACCTGAGTGACCACACTTCTATCGCTTCTCCCTGACTTCCGGACTAAGGGAAGTAGGTCTGAAAATGGTGTTAGTGACCTTCATTCCTAGGATCGCATTCAGTCTTTCCCTCTTGGTGGCATCGGCAAATGGGTCACTCTGTCCAGAACTGGCTCTGGCTGCAGACAGACTCAGGCTTTTAAAGTCTACAGGAATATTAGGTAGTCGGACTGGTTGAAGCGGAGAAGAAAGAGCAACAAGAGAAGAACGCAGCCGTGGTCCCAGGAGCCTGTTCAGAGTTGCTAGCTGGACGAGCACTTTGTGTTCTTAGGCCTCCCCTGAGCCTTAGAGCGTAGACTCTTCGAGGGCGGCCCGGTACTCCGCGGATAAGCTGTTGTGACTCTGAGGGAAGTGTTGGCCCCCTTCTCTGGCAAGGAAGACCCCTGAGAAGATGAGTGTATGTGTCCTCACGTGAGTTATACCTTTGAGCCCATTCTGTCTTCTACTGAAAGCAATGGTTCGCTCTTCAGGCTCCTCCACCGGCCCACAAGCGCCCAGCGGTGGGGTCTGCCCCGAAGGACACGCGCCTCTCCCAGGGGACGTCCCCGGCTCTGCACTCAGGGACTTGTTGGGTTGAGCTGCTCTCTCCACCTCTTTCTCTGACCCCCTCTTGTCCTCTCTGGCTCTGTTCTTCCTACCTCACCGCTTCCCCTCTCCTCCCCTCACGCTTGCACAGCTTTGTTGTGAGTTTTCCCGCCCGCGCAGTCCGCACTCGCAGTGTCTCCGTCCCCATTCGCTCGGCGTGCAGGGGGACATCAGGGCGCTGCCGTGGTCTTGCGGGACGGGACCGCGTTTGGGGCCCGCGCCGGCTTTCCCGTCGAAGGCGGGACGCAAGGGATGCAACCGAGCATACAGCCCCCGACAGTGGGAATACCCGCCGAAAAGATGGAAGGCGATTCAGACGGCCGGAGATGCGGGTCATTCCCATCGTAAAGGGAACGCGTGCCTCGGTTCGCGGTTCCCGGCAGCTCCCCACCCTCCGCCGGCTCCGCGCACCCAAACAAAGGCGGGGGAGCGGCTCAGGCGGCTCTCCGCCGCCGTGCGCGCCCCCTAGCGGTGGTTCCTAGACAGCGACCCGGGCCAGCGGCCTGGCCGCCCAGCGATTTCTTCGCTGCCACCGAAAACGCAGTTTCGTGATCCAGCGGCCAGTCCTGTGGCCTGCTGCTGTGTTTCCTCTCTCTGGCGCTCTCAAACGGTGCCCGTTTTGACGTTCTTGTAATTCAGTCTAAAAAGAAGCCATTCACAAGCCCAGATATTTTCCTCAATGAAACAAAGAAGCAAGTGATTCTTCTCTCCACTTACAGGGCGAGAAGGGGTTCAGAGTTCACATTTCCGTCCTTGGGTTTGGACGTTATTGATGGAGGGTTATTTTGTCAATTACTTGCTCCAGCTGGAAACAGGGTCTCAAAGAAAAACCCTTGAAGAAAAGTTTTCTGGAAATGTAGCTGAATCCACTGGATTTGGGGATGTATCTCAATTGTCAGCCTTCCCCCACCCCCACCAACACACACACAACCCAAGATGTCATAATGAAAAAACAAAAAGCTGTCATTCGATAGTCCCCAGGAAAATGGGGACTATTTTTATAACAGCTGACCACTGTTATCAACTCAAATGTGGAGTTTTCTTGTGATTAGCAAAGGAATGGCTCAGGGACCATTTAGAAATCTGCCTGAGCCAAATGTAGGTCAGTGTCTGGGGATATGTGATGTGCTCCAAGTAACCACAGGCAGAAGAAGAACAGAACCTCCATCTGAGGGTTTCTGGCTGGTGAAAATGACTCAACGTGTTTGGGGTGGGGGTGGGGGGTCTTGAAAGTGTGCAGCCCATATGTAAAGTTTAGCATCCTGACACAGCTGTGTCTCCAAGTTGCCTTGGGATTGAGCAGGGCCACACCCACAGCTGCAACTAAGCAGTGCTGTTTGGAACTCCACCAGGACCAACTGCTGTGTGAAAAGAGTAGTTTATTACACAAAATGAAACAAAACGTCAGCTCATCTTTACAGTTTCATGGTCTACCTTAGGGAAATCAAAAAGATTTTTAGTTTTTACCCCTCGTGCACCAAGTGTGTTGTCTTGGGCCCAGTTGTGGGAAGATCTGGAAAGTTCTCCATGCTGCTGTTGATCTGCTGTCTGAGCATGGACCTAGGATTTAACAAGACCAGCCACTGCTTCTCTTGTTGGAAAATGAGGAGAATGACATCTGCCTTTACCTCATGAGAATGCTATAGACTGCCCTGGCAATGAGGCCTGATTCAAATGACATGCTCAATATATTATAATCATTTTTCTCCGTAATTTCGAACAAAAATATCTGAGATTGGGCCGATTGTTTGCCCTTATATTAACTTTAGGAAGCTCATTCAACTGGATTCCTGATTTTCAAGAGCAGGCTTTAAAAGAAAAAGGTGTACCTGAAAGGCTTCAGAAAAATTGGAATATTGAGACAGATATTAAAGTTTTTCCTACTCTAAACAACACAGCAAAGAGATGGTAAAGGAATCTTGTCAAATGAAACATCAGAAGAATTGGACAAAAAATAAAAAACTTCTCTCCCCATAATATTTAGCATATATGCTAAATGCTGTTTATTTAGTATTAAGAGGTAAACAGCCTCCCTTGTCCTTTTTTTTTTTTTACTCTCTCAGGCCCTTACTCTACTGAATTAGCTCTTTGAACCTAGAAAAACAACTAGTTAGCATTCTGCAAAGGAGAATCCAGACTGTGAGTGGGTATGAGAGTGTTTCTATTCTACTCAAGCATCTGAAAGAAACATGAACTAAGTTGATCAACCAGATGTTTTGTCTACATGATACTAGGCATTAAGATGTTTCCCCTATATGTGGATGCTTGGTGTCACATAGATGAAACACTTGGATGGATAATTGAGGTTTTTACTTTTTGTTCAGCTATTTATGATATACTGAAACAGCTGAAGAAGTATTCACTTCAAAGTTCAGAGGGAGGAAACAGAGAAATGGGAGACAAGAGAAGTAAATAAAAGCCAGGAGGAGGACCCCCACCAGCCTCTGTGGGGTCACAGACCTCTACTTGCGCATGTAGATGGCACCTTTGAATGTAGAACAAGGTACTACTTCCCGATGACAACAACCCCATGCAAAGAGTGTGTGACTCGGCCAGCAGAGCATGTACTAGATTTTAGCCTCCCTCCTTTTCTTGGCTCAAAGCTTCTGTGCAGTGCATTAACCTTCCAACTGTACATGGTGGCCTTGGAAAGTCAAAAGGATAGGAGAAACGTTTAGTAATGAGGGAGGGGTGGAAATGAAGAGAGTTTTACTTTGCTCACAGGCTTCCCCAATGAATGTACACAATCCTGGGGCACTCTTGCTAATGTCACTGTTCAGCCCAACCAGGAACATATTTGCCCTTTCTTTTTTTTTTGGCACTTGAGTCTCTTTCTTTCTTTCTTTCTTTCTTTCTTTCTTTCTTTCTTTCTTTCTTTCTTTCTTTCTTTCTTTCTTTCTTTCTT
>NW_011888783.1:14236674-14238991 GCF_000151845.1 Pteropus vampyrus | reverse complement strand
ACAATATCCTCTAGGTCCATCCATGTTGTTGCAGATGGCAAGATTTCATTCCTTTTTTTTGTGGCTGAGTAGTATTCCATTGTACTTATGTACCACCTCTTTTTTATCCATTCATCCACGATAGACAGCCAGGTTGCCTTCATATTTTGGCTATTGTAAATAATGCTACAATGAACATATGGATGCACATGTCCCTTTGAAGTGGTGTTTTGGATTCTTTTTTTTTTTTCAGATAAATACCCAGAAGTGGGATTACTGGGTCCTTCTTTGTCTCTTGCTATAGCCTTTGTTTTAAAGTTGGTTTTGTCTAATATAAGTATTGCTACCTCAGACTGTTTTTGTTTCTATTTGCATGAAATATGTCTTTCCATCCCTTTACTTTCAGTCTGCGTGTGTCTTTTGATCTCAAGCGAGTCTCTCGCAGGCAGCATATGTAAGGGTCTTGTTTTCATATCCATTCAGCCACCCTATCTTTCTTAGGATTTACTACCTTTTCTATTTGGTGTTGTGTCTGTGAAGTTTTCACTTCCTTGGAATTTTAACTCCCCATCTCCGCCCCCCTCCCCCACTCTCCTGTCTGTGACACAAATGCCTTTTTAAATTTTTCGCTAGTTTAATTAGTGCATGAATTCATTTTGACTGATGAATTGATGTGGCTTATTGGCATGAAGATTTCCTTTCCCTCCCAGCACTGTTTGTAATAGAAACGGCTTGTGTGGGGGTGACACCTGCTTTGATGCTGCAGACATTCTGTTTGATGCAGAAAGGCCAGCCACTCAGCTGTGATTCTCTAGTCCCTGAGGAGATGGTTTTTCATTGCTGTCGGTGGAGTGGGGGGAGGTTGGTGAATAAGAGGAGAGAGTGGTGTGGAAAGTGATGGTGGAGAAACAACATAGCTAAGGATTTAATGTTTATATTTTATTGGGCTGGTTTTGAAAGTCATTGTTCACACCCTGGACCCAGGAGAGAGGGAGACCTTGACTTTTTGCCATCAGTAGTAAGGCATTGTGAATTAGTGCAGTGAGATGAAAATTTCCAACGTCTCCTGCCAAAGAATTAAGCTTGAAATTAGTGCACAGTTGGTAACAATTTGATTTCTGGTTTCACTTTAATCAGTGAGGATTAATGGTTAAAATTTTTATTTCTAATCTTGCGTTAGCCTGACTAACAAAAGCTGTCACTTTCTTGAAAACTGCTTAATGAAGAGGGATTTATAAGCTCTCTGAGAGAATAAAAGCTGAAGTGCTAAGGCCCACTTTTCAGACCATAAAATTTTCAAATTCCCCCAATAGTCTCTCACGTTCTGCTGAAAGAGTTGACTGCTGCTGGGTTCAGTAATGTTTATTGCCAGACAAAGGTGGTGGAAGAATTTGAGTGCATTCTTACTGGCTTCAGAACTCTAGGTGAAATGCAATAATCTTAGGGGAAAATTAATATTACAGAACAGAGTAGGAAGTAAGATTTGAATTGTGAATGGAGCATTGCTTAGCTTATATATTTTTTACCCTTTTTCCTTTTCCTGTTGCAATCTGAACTAGACCTTTCTATGACCCTCTCATGCCAATTGGCCCACAGAAAAATTGTGAAACTGGTGAAGTCTGTCACCAGAACTCTATCAAGGTTTCCCTGAGTGTCCTTTGAACAGTTTCTCATTGACTTCCACCTCCAGAGACCCTTGTCCTTGGGGATAACACCCTATTCCAGACTTCACCTGTCTTATCACCCCACTTCCCAGCCAAACCAAGTGTTGCTACAAGCCTTTATGCACTAATTTCTCGCCTCTCCTTTTTGAGTGTCTTGAGGGCAGAGCCTGTGCCCTCACTTCCCACTCGTTCCCACTTTGCCTCACACAGCCTTGTGTGCAGAAAGGATGTTCAAGTCGAAGTTGAAGGGGGTGCAATGATGGGATGTTGGGGAGGAGATCTGAGCACCATATGAGTAGTGGGACCAGATAATCTTCAAAGTGCCTTCCACTCCCCAGTTGTATGACTCTACAGCCTCACCGGAGGGGGCAGTTGCCTTCCTCGTCCCTTTTATCTAGTTTGATAAAAAACAAATATGAAGCTTTCCTCCAAGTTTTAATTATCTTCTGCTATACACAAACTTTAGCAACTGGGTTGTTCCTGAAGATTATACTGCAGAATAAATGCCTCTTTCAACAATGGACTGGAGAATAGGAATGAATTCTCCAATGCTTAGATATAAGAACCATTAATACAATTCTTATTTTTCCCGCTCACATTAATTCTAAGTTCCCTCTTATCAAAGCAAGTCCAATATCAGTTAATTTGGCACTCTCTCCATCTCCAATGTATTA
>NW_011888783.1:14233070-14236624 GCF_000151845.1 Pteropus vampyrus | reverse complement strand
GAACTAGACCTTTCTATGACCCTCTCATGCCAATTGGCCCACAGAAAAATTGTGAAACTGGTGAAGTCTGTCACCAGAACTCTATCAAGGTTTCCCTGAGTGTCCTTTGAACAGTTTCTCATTGACTTCCACCTCCAGAGACCCTTGTCCTTGGGGATAACACCCTATTCCAGACTTCACCTGTCTTATCACCCCACTTCCCAGCCAAACCAAGTGTTGCTAGAAGCCTTTATGCACTAATTTCTCGCCTCTCCTTTTTGAGTGTCTTGAGGGCAGAGCCTGTGCCCTCACTTCCCACTCGTTCCCACTTTGCCTCACACAGCCTTGTGTGCAGAAAGGATGTTCAAGTCGAAGTTGAAGGGGGTGCAATGATGGGATGTTGGGGAGGAGATCTGAGCACCACATGAGTAGTGGGACCAGATAATCTTCAAAGTGCCTTCCACTCCCCAGTCGTATGACTCTACAGCCTCACCGGAGGGGGCAGTTGCCTTCCTCGTCCCTTTTATCTAGTTTGATAAAAAACAAATATGAAGCTTTCCTCCAAGTTTTAATTATCTTCTGCTATACACAAACTTTAGCAACTGGGTTGTTCCTGAAGATTATACTGCAGAATAAATGCCTCTTTCAACAATGGACTGGAGAATAGGAATGAATTCTCCAATGCTTAGATATAAGAACCATTAATACAATTCTTATTTTTCCCGCTCACATTAATTCTAAGTTCCCTCTTATCAAAGCAAGTCCAATATCAGTTAATTTGGCACTCTCTCCATCTCCAATGTATTAGCAAGAAATTGAGAATTTAAGTGGTGTAAAGAAGATCTGAAAAACCATGGTCTTAGCTCATGGTGGTCTTGACGTTTACAATAACCCTTTTGCTGAATGAGGTGCTGTTCAGCATTGTCAGGCAGTGCTGGTTGGAGTGGCCCACAGAGTTGCTCTCACAGCTTCCCCTCATCCACCTAAGGCCGGCCATGGGACAGACAACCTGCCAACTCTCAAGGTGATGATTCTTACCATCCATTTACCACCTGGTCTCCACGTGGTAGTAAGGCACAGGTCTTCACCACTTGAGGAACTTGTCACACCCTCTGTTTCCCATTCTGCCTTGGGGGAACCCTTCTGTTCCCTAAATTGGGTCATGTTCACCTCCTCTAACCCTTGGGGGGCCATTCCTCATCTTGAACAACCTAACTTATCTTCTCTATGATTCTTGGATTAAAAAAAAAGTCTGTTTTTCCTCTCCAAAGACAAAGAAGCCTTCCTGTCTTTTTCTTAATTGTTACAGCAGAGAAAAAGGCACAACCATATTAACTTGTAGTGAATGAGGAGAAATTGGAAACCTTTCATTCCTACTGAAATCTATATCATCTATCTGTCATCTATGTCCGTGTTTACATTTATAAGTCAACCTTAGGTTGTAACTTGCTGTTTGAAACGTTCTAGTCACCTTGCTCAGTGGTAACTACATGTTTTGGCTGGGATTGCATGCTATTGTCTGAAGCAGAAACTTGACTACGGTGGCCTAATACAAAACAAGGGTTTATTTTTCTTACGTAATAAGAACTCCTGGGATGGGTGGTTTAGGACTGGTCCCTTTGCTCCATGCTGCACTCGCGTTCTCTCCTCCTATACGTGATTTAAAGTTGGCTGCTTCCAGGAAGGAAAAAAAAAAAAAATTCTCTTCATGAAGCTTTGTCTTTTTATTTAAGAATAGGAGTCTTTCCCAAGGATCTTGCCTGTATCTATGACCAGATGACCAGAACCATGCTGCATGGCCACCCAAGTTATAAGGGAAGCTGGGAAGCTGGGAACAGTATGCTAATTTTCCACAGTAGTTGGCAGAGGAAATGATGGGGGGTGGCGGGGGGAGAGGGATAGAGTGGGTATTGAGTGAGCCTTTCTAAAATGCATGACTTGTCCTATGTTATTATTTTTTTTTTGAAAAAAGAAAGAAAAGAAAAATGATTTGTGTCTGTGTGTGTGACTGTGACTAAAGAGACAAATGCCTTTCTAAACATTACAGTTGGTATCATCTTCGAATTAAAAGTTAACACATGAAGACTGACAGCATGAGCTAGGTCATAGCCAAGGCACAGATAGTCTGGAGGGTCCTCCAGGGAAGATGGCTATGGTCAAAACCACTGTTTGCAGACACAGGAGAAAATGAAACTGTTAAGCTGCAGGGTCTTGTATACTGCCCTGGGGGAGTGGAATGGAGAGGGACCTCTGGGAGAAAGAAGGGAGAGCATTGATCACAGAGGCTCACACTGGAATCCCTTGCAAAACTGTTTTTAAAAAAATACTGAATCCGGGGACCCATCCCCAGAGATTCTGATTTAATTGATCTAAAGTGCCATCTGGGTATCTCCCTGCTTAGGATCTGATGCATAGCCAGGGCTGAAACTCCCCACATTACATTATTTTGAAACACAGCACCCCGCCTTCCCTAGAATAGTGCTCGCTCAGCCTTGGCCCGATGTCATGGCAGACCCTGCAGATGAATGTGCCTGCAGGAACTCCTGGTGGCATCTGCTGCAGGGATGCTGTTGGTCATCAGCCTTTATCCTCTTCTTGAAAAGCCATGGGAAAGATGCCTCCAGGTCTCAGTTTTGGAAAGTGTGATTCTCCTGAACATTTGGTTTGTTTTGGTCTTATTGACATGCTGAATCTTATAAATGTCTGCTTCCCTTTCTGTTTTGGCTTCTAGGAAGCTTAGGAACAACTGTATATTACCATGTGGTCTACATTCCTCTCTGCTAACATCACTCCTTAGAGTTAGTATTTCTTCATCCAGAATTTTTATTTACACTTTTTTCTCTTAAAAAATACCTTCCTATTATATTTCTGTATGCCATCTCCAATTCTTGGTAGAATGGGGTAGAGGAGTAAAATAAATAACGTAAATAAACAAAATAAAAATCCAAAAATTGCCTAACCCCCTCCCCATCACCCAAGCAAAATTCTTTCATCCTTCTATTTACAATTCTTTGAATTTTTAAAATCTTATTTCATTTTCTCGTCAGAGTTGCCCTTGAAATTTATTTGAATGTGTTTTCATCTGTATAAAAATGCTCTCAGCTGGAACTTGGGTGGTAGTATTCCAAAGAGTAATTCGTTTCTGGGTCTCTACCCTCAAAGAATGATCTCAAAGGATGAGGGCACTTTGCTTTTGGAATTTAAAGAATTAAAACTTATTGAATTACTCTTATGGATATCTACCCCCAAATCTGGACAACATTTATTTGCTAAGAAATATGTACCCCTATGTTCATTGCAGCATTATTTATTGACGCCAAGACACGGAAACAACCGAGGTATCCTTCGATAGATGGTTGGATAAAAAAGACATGGTACATATATACAATGGAATATTACTCACCCATAAGAAAAGGTGAAATGTTGATATTTACAACAACATGAATGGATTTCGAGAATATCATGCTAAGTGAAATAAGTCAGATGGAAAAAGTCAAGAACCATATGATTTCACTCATATGTGGGATATAAAATTGAAAGCAACAAAAGAACAAGACAAACAAAAACTTGTAGAT
>NW_011888783.1:14230615-14232210 GCF_000151845.1 Pteropus vampyrus | reverse complement strand
TAGTATTCCAAAGAGTAATTCGTTTCTGGGTCTCTACCCTCAAAGAATGATCTCAAAGGATGAGGGCACTTTGCTTTTGGAATTTAAAGAATTAAAACTTATCGAATTACTCTTATGGCTATCTACCCCCAAATCTGGACAACATTTATTTGCTAAGAAATATGTACCCCTATGTTCATTGCAGCATTATTTATTGCCGCCAAGACACGGAAACAACCGAGGTATCCTTCGATAGATGATTGGATAAAAAAGACATGGTACATATATACAATGGAATATTACTCACCCATAAGAAAAGGTGAAATGTTGATATTTACAACAACATGAATGGATTTCGAGAATATCATGCTAAGTGAAATAAGTCAGATGGAAAAAGTCAAGAACCATATGATTTCACTCATATGTGGGATATAAAATTGAAAGCAACAAAAGAACAAGACAAACAAAAACTTGTAGATACAGACAACAGTATAGTGGTTACCAGAGGAAAAGGAGGAGTCGGGGGAGGCAGGTAAGGATAAAGGGGGTCAAATATAAGGTGATGAAAGGAGATTTTATTTTGGGTGGTACACAACACCATGAACAGATGACGTATTAAAGAATCGTACATTTGAAACCTATATAATTTTATTAACCAGTCACCCCAATAAATTTAATAAAATAAGGTTTTTTTAGGGAATCAGACATTCAGTTTGCCCTAATAGAGCCACTCAGCAGATAGTGTAATTGATGTTGTCAGAGAATGGCTATATTTGTATTTTTGCCTCCCATAGTTTCCTCCTGGGTTTATTGTTTCAAGGAGCTATTTTTAACTAAAAGGAAGGAGCAGCTGCTGTAGCAGTTCACCATGAGGCAAGGAACCAGAAAGCAGTTCTCATTTTATTTCATTTCACAAAGACAGCACTTAAGCTTTGACTTTCACTATTGTCCAGTATCAGTTATTTGTTTACCAGACATGCTTTAGATAGCTACAACCCATTTGTAAGTCACTTCTTTTGTACATTATGGCCTAATGTCTGGCAAAGTGTTTCTAAGTTGCCTATTATCGTAAAAGTTAAGAACTCTGACAGAGATATTAGGAATCATAATAATACAATATTTATGAGGCAAACTACCAGGTAATATCTAGTGATGGAAAAAGAGCTGGCAAGCCCTTTCAAAATAAGTTTGCTATTGTTAACTCATGCAGCGTTAGAAAGAAGTCAGATGTCCAGGATTAATTTCTAAGCACCTGCTGTGCATCTTTGGGCAACACACTTAACCTTTCTGGATCCCAGAGCCTGAGGAAGACAGTTAAAATGATATGGACATTTTAAGATTCAACTAAGGAGGCAGGGTATCAAGTCGATTGGTGTTCTGAATGAAAAAAGATAATTAGGAACAGATGCCAGATTCTTCTGCAGCCGATGTAGGTACTAATATGAATATGGCCCAGAGGGGAGGTAGCCTTCCTTGAGCAGCCCAAAGGATCCCTTGTGTCTCTTCTTTTTAAAAGTGTTGGCAAGTAAGAAAGGGCAGATCTGGACAGAAGGGAGGCATGGCTTCCATCTTTTCCTCTCTCCACTTTCCCACCTCTCAGCCACTGCTATTTGTAT
>NW_011888783.1:14222102-14229385 GCF_000151845.1 Pteropus vampyrus | reverse complement strand
CAGCCACCAATGTCACTGGAGCATCTGAACCTATTTCCCGAGCAACACTGCATAGTAGTCACGAACGTGGGCTTGAAGCCAGGTGTCACGAATATGAGTCCTGGAACTGGGAGGTAAGGTCAAACTCTATGCTGTGAGAATAAGGGAGGGGTGGCTCCCCAAAGGAAAACCGAGATGTCCCAGGGAGGAAGGAGTAGCAGTTCTGGAGGAAGTTAGATCCGCTCCCCCATATGTTAGTGCTGTAAACTTGACCACGTTATAGAGCCTCTGTACACGTCAACCTCTAAATAGGGTTAATAGTATCTTTTGGTGTGAGTCCTTGAGAGGATTCGATGAGATTAAATTGTAAAAATGCATGTCGTGTCTGGAACATAGCAGGCTCTCAATAAAAGGGATTAAAAATATTTTAGATCTAGCTTATCTTTTGCTGTTTCTTTATATTAGACATTCTCTAAGGTTCTTTGGGCTAGGTTACTCTTTTCATTATTCCCTTAGCCACTGAGATTTTCTAAACTCAACATGAAGAACCCTTTTTAGCTATAGCTTTGAATCTGGCCTTCTTGCGTACTCCGGGAATGAAACCATTTTTTTGTGTGTTTATTGTTGTGGTCATGATTATTATTAATTTGCCATCAAAAGGAAGTGTATCTTTAATGAGTTTATCCCTTCATCTCATCCCCAAATCTCCAAATCAAAGCCTCGACATGTACAACTCGGCCTGCTGGTGAAGCAGACTTTTGAGTTTAGTTTGTATAGCTCATGTGGAAAAATGTTCCCCGTGACCTGCCTCCCTAATAATTCTTGAGGGCTGAACTTATTCAGAGAGTTACATCTGGTTCTGTATTTAACAAATGGGTCAGAAGGGAAAGGAGGAGTGAAAAAAAACATCCAGCTTGCCCCACTCCCCTCATTTTTTTTTTTTTCTCAGTGTGAAGTCATTCGCTTTTCTTTCTAGCCCATACCAAGTCTTCAGAAGTTGAGCCAGGCAGATGGTGAAGTTATAGCTTGGGCAAAATGTGTTCTAATGTTATCAGCTTTAAAGGAGCACATGGAGCAGAGAGGAAAGATGGTTTGCGGTATTTTTGTTTATTAAATTTGATGGTTGGATTATGATATTTATATTTATTAAATGTACAGAATCTCATCCATCACTGTTGACAGTCAGAACATGTCCTCTGCGGTGGGCATAGCTGTCTCTTCCTGCAAAGAGATCTAACATTTATTCTTATTTGCGAGACGAAGAAGAGGTGGAGAAAAAGGGAGATCCACCCTTCGGTGCCGCTACTCAGGGGCAATGGGAGTAGAGATAAGTGTTATTTTATTTAATTCTGCCACGTTAAGAAGCATTTTCCTTGTTTGGGTTGTGAGTTGGTTAGATGGTGTTGTGGAGAGATACTCAGCGGCATGGGAGCAGCACAGCCAGTGAACCCAGAGCAGGAAAAATATATAGGAAGAGGGCTCTCAGCTTTGCCCCATTGAAATCCCGGCATCTGGTTGAAATAGTGTCGCGATAGCTCTAGTCTAGTGGCTAGAGCACTTCAGCAGCCAGGCATCTTCAGTCGCTCTGGATTTTATTACCTACCAGATGTGGACCTCTTGGATATTTTATTAGAGCACCAGGTGAGCTGATGAAAGGACAGCACTCGAACCCCCTTCCAAACGACTCCCAGTTCACTTGAGCTTTGTTTACATGTAAGAGGAGACAAGAGCTGGCAAGGCTTAGAGACAAGAAGGAGATTCTGTCGCCCATAGAGTTTCTCAGTAGGTCTCCAGGTGAAGGAGATGGTATGCTTGCTTAACGTTTACAGATCTTTTCCAGAGTGTAACTTAAAGATGTTTTTACAGCCAATGTGCAAATGAATGAGACACATGGGTTCAATCTTTCCAGCCACAGATGATTCTAAAAATAAAAGATTCATTTAGGTTTGAGCAAACCCAGTACATTTGGAAACCAGTTAACCCAACATATTGCCTGCACAGCCTGGAAACCGTTGAATTATAAATATTTAAGATACTAACCTGGAGAAGAGATTGAGTCTCTTTCCTTTTCCCATCCCACCTCTCTGACCTCCTTTTTTGGGCTAGTGTTGGGTTCTAACTCCAATCATTAGCGTCCTAGTTGACATTTTCTAAAGCAGCAGCCCCTGCACAGTTGGTGCTTAAGAAATTTCAAGCAGTATCAAGCATCTATGCAGGTGTCACACGAATTTTGACTGCCAAATATTTCCTTTCTTTAGGCTGACTTAGGACCTAGGAAATAGTTTACAAGAGTACTATACACTAATCTCATGCTTTTTGAATTGGGAAAATAATTGTTCATAAGTGCTGTGTCATTAATTGAGCATCATTTAGGTACAGCTCTAGTCTCTGCATTTTGAAGGCTATTAAACAAAGGTATATGGCAGTTTAAACAAAGTATACTGAAAGCCAGACGTCGATGAAGAGGCACAATTTCCTGCTAGTGTGTGCGTGCGTGCGTGCGTGCGTGTGTGTGTGCGCACGTGCACACACACATCTGATTACATATGTGGACTATAAACATTTTCAGGGGTGGGGGAGAGAGTGGAGGTCCTGGGGATTAGCAAGGCAAAGGTCATGAGTGCACTCCTCACATGGACCACTTGGCTCTGCTCCATCCCAGGCCTCCTTAGAGACTATAATCCACCCTGACTGTTCTGTATGTAAGTGAAGCCAGGGCTCATTTATGGAGGTGGTGGTGGGGAACTCTAACTCTTCTCTGTTTCATTCTTAAACAGAAGCAATATTATGCAAAATATTTAATTTTAATTCTACATACGATGTATTTAATTCTCATCTGCTACTTGAATGGAGTGAATATTTCTGAGCACACACTATATGCAAGGGCACACACACATATATCCATCTATCTATCCTCACAATTCTATGAAGTAGGAATTTAGCATCACCGTTTAACTGCTAAAAATCTAAAGATCAGAGCCTGGTATGTAGTAGGTGCTCAATAAATATGTGTTGAATGAATAAATGAATGGAATTTAGATAAAGATTTTGCTTTCGCTCATGGTCACAAGGCACGTAAGAGGGAATCGTAGACTCCAACTCAGTTGATGTGGCTCCAAATCTTGCTGTTTTCTTGACAATGCACATGAGAGACAGCAAAATTAGACCACTGAACTGCCCAGTCCTCAGGTGAGTATGGCTCAGGAAAGAGAAGCATATCTGAAAAGATGTCTCCAACCCTTCACGTGAGTGTCGTGTTGCAGATGCAGCCATAGCTGTGGATCTCTTAGCATTTCCTTCTTTGGCTATGGAACAGAGATCAGGAGAGGGCTGGGCTTGGAGCCGCTCATTTCCCGGGAAAGATGTACAGCTAATGCAAGGTGAGAGGAAAGGGGATGTGAGGGCCTGGCGGCGGAGGTGAGCTCGCGGACCCAGGTGCAGTCCTGAAATCTTTGATCTGTGTTTGCTTCTGATAGTCACTAGACCCCTGAAAAACAGACTTTAGTGTTCTGTAGGTTGAAACACACCAATTCTACACTTGGGAAGAACTGCTATTTTATTGCCTCAATTAACTGCTTTATTTGTTTATAAATTCTTCCCTTTTCTGTTTTATGATGCAGTTGTGGTGTGTTTAATGGAACTGTAAGATTAAGACTGGCAAGATGACTGCATGTTACGTTTCCAAAGCTAATAAATGGTTTGAATCCAGAATGTTTGTGGCCCTTTTCAAAAATATTTGGTTTCTCTAAAAAGCAACAGCTGTTGGGAAATGGATGGAAGTTTTTACTGTAGTGTGTATAAGCATTTTATTTAATGCTTTTATTCCTTTGGAGAATTTGCCTGCCTGATAACAGATGAAACAACAGGGACTTAGTAAAATATAAAAACTCAGAAGGTTAAAATTTAGCAAGTTGGATATTAAATTTAAAAGTCACAGAAGAAAACCAAGAATCTCTTTCTAAAAATATTTCTGGCTGAGTGGATTTTTTTTTTTTTTTTTTGCTTCTGTGAGAATAGGTATCAAATTTCACTTTCCACTAATATTTCTATTGTATTTTGCAGTTTACAAAGCACACATATATTTAAAATTTGGATTTCACCCTAATGCTAATAAGCAGCTTGGAGATGATGATTTTCCTTGTTATAAATGGTACAAGTAAGGCCTGGAAAGATGAAGAGACTTGCCTGGAGTCAGGTTCAGCCAGGTTTAATATAGAATTTTACAATGGTCAGGGCTTTGTGTTGTACCAAAGTGTCTAATTATCAAATGGTGCTGTTATCAAGTGCATGATAGTTAGGCAATCTGATCTGGCCAAGATATCACCGCTCCTGCAGGATGCTGTTGCCACAGCTACAGACCCATCACTCACCCCCCTCGCCCCAGTAGTGGAAGCATCAGATGGCTGAGTGTGGTCATATGCTGAGGTCTTGTCGATGAGGGTTGGTGGGGGTGGGGGTGGGGGACACCAGAGAATCCCCCTATGCCTGAGCTGTCCAAAGGATGGGGCACTACATTACACCAATACTACACATAGGGAGCGGCTTGCCCCACACAGGACGGAAGGTTGGATGCTGAATAGAGCAAAACAGAGCAACAGTGCGTCCACCTGATGGGGGCCAGTACAGACCAAATAGAACTCCAAAGTGTCGATAGAGGTTTCTTCCTCTCTCCCTCCCTCGCTCCCTCCCTCTCTCTTTCTTTCCTTTCTCTTATTCGCCCCAAAATATCAGCCAAAAGGATTTGGGAAAGAAAACTATAGGAAGTAGTTTTTCAAATTTAGCGAACCTAAGAGTTACGGGGAGCTTAATGAGCTTGCAGACCCTGAGGCCCAGCCCTGAGATTCTGATTTTATGAACATTTAACATTAGCAGAAGGAGGGGTGACCCCCTAAACCAAAACAGCTTGAATCGTACCAAAATAACATTTAGTAGTATTTTATTTTAAATAAAGGAATAGTAAAGCAACTATTTGTCTCTTGATAATCTAGAATGTTTATCTCATTGCTTCATAATAACAAAAACAATATTATGCTGTTTCCTAAAGGTCGTCTCCCCTGATTTCGGCAAGCTGCTAATTGTAAGTCTGGGGTGGGGCCCAGCAATCTGAGTTTTTAACAGGCCTTTAGGAGGTCTACTTTGAGATCCCCATAACGAGCATAACGAGGTTCACAAGAGGCAACTCTTGTTAGTTATAGTCAGAAAATTTATAATCCAGTTTAGCCTGCTTTTGGGCTTGACTGAATCTCACCCTGGAAATGCAGGCTTTGCCTCCACTTGACTGTCCCAAGTCTCTGTAGGGTAGTGACTCCAGGCATCTGCACCATCCGCTGGTTTGGCCCTGGCCCCGTGACAATGGTCACCCGCATGCAAGGAGATGGATAGAGTCAATGTGCTCTAATGGAAAAAAAAAAAAAAAAAAACAACTGGATTCAAAGTGAGGAAGTTTAGCACTTTGAGTTTTATGTGTGAACCCTGCTACTCCTTCAGTGCCTCGCCTCATCAGAGGTTGAAAGATTAGTGAGAAAAAAGAGAAAAAAACGGGAAACCTGTGCTCCCACCCCCCACTCCCGGCTCTCTTGACTTATGCTATGCCTCCCAACATCGTTCTCTAAAAACTTTTCTGGTTGTTCTGGCGTGAATTAGAAAGCAGTGGGTCAGGGGCCCTGTACTCGCCTCCTGAACTTCACTGCCAACTTGCAGTGTGACCTTGGAAGACTCACATAACCTCTCTGGGTTTCAATTTCCTCATCCGGAAAAAGAAGTGGTTGAACTAGTATTCTCTGCACCCCTTCTATGTCTAACACTCTGGATTCCCTTAATATAGTCAGGGTATTTTCTAAAGAATTTGCTAATCTTTCCATGAAAGACAAAGTAAAAGGCCACTTTTTAAGGCACGTGTATTTGTATTAGACATAAGGAAAATTCTCCTAAGAGTAAGTAGACTAATGGGTTTGGTCTCTGTATTCGTCTGCAAGGGTTGCCATAACCAAGTCTCCCAGACCAGGTAGCTTAAGCAAGAGAAAAAATTTTTCTTTTAATTCTGGAGGCTGGAAGACCGAGATCAAAATATTGTCAGGGTTGGTTCCTTCTGACGCCTCTCTCCTTGGCTTGTAGATGGCCGTCTTCTCATTACCTCTTCACATGGTTTTCCCTCTCTCTGTGTCTGTGTTCTAATTTCCTTTTCTCATAAGAACACTAGTCATGTAAGAATAGGCCCCACCCTATGAACCTCATTTTAACTTAATTGCCTTTTTAAAGACTCTATCCCCTTATTCAGCATATTGTAGATACTGGGGTTAGGACTTTAGCACATGAATTTTGGGTGACACAATTCAGCCCATAACAGTCTCCAAGCTGGGAATCTTTAGGAGGATGGAAAACCATTTTTATCTCAGTTAGATTGGGCAAGGCCCCAGATGAGTGAAGCAAAGAGGAGGATTAGATGACTTCTTGAAGACCTGGCGGATTCTAGGTATTTGTGATATTGTGTAAAGCTCTTTATACCCAACACCTCATCACCAGGAACATGAATAAAAAAGGAGTGCAGAAATAAGGCAGAAAAATATAACAACAAATGATTGGTACTTTAGGGAAAGCAAAGATGGAAAAGATCTTTGAAGCACTTACAATTGGGGCAGTTTCATTACATCATAAGGGCAGAGGTACTTTATTACATAGCCATTATTGTTTGATCTGTGCCTGCAGGTTACCTTTTAGAGAGAATAAGAGTTTATTTCATATATATTCCACTTTTGGCAAACGCAAAAGTAGGATCCTGCTGAGGACAGAAGAAAAATTCATGATGCAATTTCACATATCCTCATGGGTGCCTTTTCATGGCTAAAAAGGGGGAAGAAGAATTCCTTTCCAACATCACTGTGAAAGAATACTTACAGATTACTCTTTCTGATTGTTTGGACAGTAAAAGCAAGTAATGAGTCTCACATCACATATCTCTGGTTTTTATTGCTCCAATAACCTGTCTGTCTCTTTAGGTGTATTTTCAGCAGCACAGATACTGGCAAGAGAATGAATGCTTAGGTTCTGGCGCTCAGGCCTGCGTCTAGGTCATTCCTCCCTATGGCTTCTCATGGCCAGTTCATTGATGGTCACCACCATTTGTTTCTCATTGGGAAAAGATGTGTATGGTTTTCACAGTGAACTTCTCATTAGACTTTCGAGGTCAACCACTGTCATCTACAGAAAATTATACATCTTCTTTGAGGAACCCTCCCTCTCTCCATGTCAAGATCCTTAAGCTTAATCACATCTGCAAAGTCCCTTTTGCCACATAACGCTACATA
>NW_011888783.1:14205272-14221157 GCF_000151845.1 Pteropus vampyrus | reverse complement strand
TTGGAATAGTTGAGCAGTGGTTGAGTAAGTAGCTGTGTGATTTGGGGCAAGTCATTTGCTATCTCTGGGATCCTCTCCTTTTCTCTAAATGATTCTGTCTGACACTTAACATAGACAGTGGCCAAGGACCTTCTTGGTGCTGAAATGCTGTCATCTCTGCGGTCTCCTTATTCTAGTGTGTGTGACTCAGTCTTTCTAAAGTGTGAGGTATATAGTATGTGGGGCACTGATGGGATGTAATATGATTTTAGGGACACATGAATGAATATTTTTAACTTTAATAATTTATTGAATTCATTGAATGGGCTGAACACCATAAGGTATAAGCAGGAAATAGCATAGTTTTTATTCCCTGGTACCTTCCCACTTGTTCTGGCAGATAGATCTCTGTCCTGCTACTGGATGATACTCTAGTCTCATGCTCATGGATTGAAAAATACAGTCATATGAAAATCCAAATTTCAATCTTTCATCCAATTCATAGTTTTTTCTCTTCACTGTCTGATCCTTCATCCTCAAGACCAATAGTAGGAAAAGAGAGTGATATTTTATTTTGCTCTCTTAGATTCAGATTTCAGTTTACAGCGTTGCCCCTGGCTCTCCTAGCGTCAAGGCCTGGAGGAGGAGGATTAGAGGAAAATGGAAAGACTGGCTTGCCTAGATCTGTTGTAAGCTTGTAGTCAGTGCCTTCTTTATAACAGAGGCCCAAGCTGGCTCTCTCTGGGGGTGTTTTTATGTCCTTTGGAGATACTTCCACCACCCTACTAAAGACCACTTTGCATTGAGTTGATAGACACTTTCTCTGATTTTGTATGATACTCCCTTGACTCCTATCTTTGGGTAGTTTATCCCAATCAGTCTTTTTCTGCTGGGCTTCATTCACCTCAGTAGGCAGATCTTGGGCATCATCCTTTCAAGATGGCTCTAACCCCACTACTTTCTGGGGCATCATCCATGTGGCTCTGTCATTTATAGATGTGCAGCTCCTTCTGTTTGGCCCTCTCTCCTTGTACAGCTGCCTCTTACCCTCTGGCTTCTCAATTCCTCCAAATTCCAGGGAACATAATTTGGGGTTCTCCCAAAAATTCAACAATGTGTCTAAGGCTTGCATCTGACTAGGGAGTAAGAGGCCAGCCTCCATTTATGACAGTATCATCAGTCTCTATGAATGGTTTTCATGAGGCCCCCTTTTCTCAAGGTGGAAGGGGAAGAACTTACAGGAAATAAAGGAAGACACCATAGTACTCTCTACTTTAATGAAGTATTCTGCTTCTGATGAATCTCCCAATCTTCTCTTGGTAGTCTTAAAGGACATGGTTGACCACCTTGCTTTAAATTGCTGGGGGTACTCTGTCACTTTTTTTTTTTAACTTTGAAACTTTAGCCAAAATTCCGAGATGGTAGAAAAAGCCCCTTTTCACATTTTGCTATGTATGTATTTTACTGTGTATCAAACATAGAAATAATGTATTAAATATATGGTTTCATAGAGGTTATTGTTTAAGATTAGAATAGATACTAAAAGTAGGAAGTTTAAGGAAAAATAAAATGAATAATAGCATAAGTGATTGATGCATATGGCAAAAACCATCATGGTGCTATGATTAGGCCATCACATTAAGCGGGAGACTATAAGGCTGAGGCAGCACATTCGTCCTCTTTCCAGCCCAACTGTGAGAAAAAACAATGTTTATTCAGGACTAAAGACCAAACTTTCACTCCATTGTAGCTAACCTGCAAAGGACTTCCTTCATCAACATCATAGTCAATCCCTTGAAGGTTCTCATTAAAAGTGAGGAGATACTAATTTCTAAGTTATAAGAGAGTAATCTGTTTACTTTAACATGATGAGGAATTATTGTAAACTATAAAATAGGTGCTAAATAATGGGGTCACGTACAGAATTATAAAAACCTCTATGAATAATTGACCTGTAGTTAAAAAAAAAAAAGATTGACAAAAATGGTCTGCATCTTTTAAGGTATTTAAAAGATACTTAAGTAGTGTAAAGCAACATATTGAAAACATCAAGGGAATATTTTAAAACATGAATTTCCATGGAAAAAAGGTTTTGTAGGTGAAAAAGCACCTAATTTAGAATAAAAACTCCAATTCTGTGACTTACCTACAGACAGTATGATCTTAGGCAAGTCTCTTGGCCTCCCCGAGACCATCTTTGTAGAACCATCCCTCAGAACAGTACTGAAAATGTGCAAGGATCAACTAAGATAATGTATGTGAAACAATCTGAAGATCCCAACACGGTATTTCATCAGTCAATAGATGCTAGCTATTGATTTTTAAATTTTTCATTGAGGTGTGATATACGTACAATAAAATGCACCAATTTTGAGGTTCAATTTGATGTGTTTTGACAACTATATATAATCATATAACTGATACCACAATGGTGTTATAGAGCATTTCCATCACCCATCAATTCTTTCCCATACTCCTGCTTTCATTGTTTGTCTTTCACTTGGCATAATATGTTTAATTTTCACTGATGATGTTGCATGCATCAGCAGTTCCTTTTCATTGCTGAGAAGTATTTCATTATGTGGATATACAATATTTTGTTTATTCATTGACCAGTTGGTGGGCATTTGGATTGTTTCCAGTTTCTAGCTATTAGGAACAGTCGCTATAATAGAATACGAACTTTTATATGGGTATGTTTTCATTTTTGTTGAGTAAAAACCTAAAAATGGGGTTACTGAATCATATAGTAAGTCTATGTTTAACTTGAAAGAAGCTGCCAAACTGCTTCTAAATTAGCTGTACCATCTTGCATTTCCACTGGTTATGTATGAAATTTTCAGTTGTTCCACATCCTCAGCAACATTCAGTCTTTGTAATTTTAGTTAATCTAGTAGATGTAAAGTTACATCTCATTGTTTTAATTTACATTGCTCTAATGATAAATGATGTTCAGCGGGCTTTCAGACAACTATTTGTCATTTGTACAACCCTCTGTGGTGAAGACACTGTTTGAATCAAATGTTACAGTTTAAATTTTTAGAAGGACCATTTTTAAAAATGGGGTTGTTTGTTTTCTTATTGAGGTGTAAGAGTTTGTTCATGTGTTCTATATAAATGCCTCTCATGGATATGTATTTGCAAATATTTTCTCCTGATCTGTGGCTTGCCTCTTCATTTTCTTAATGGTGTCTTTTGAAGTGTGAAAGTTTTTGTGTGGTTATCCCATAGAAACAGGAAGAATTCCTCTCCACCAAATTTGATTTAGGTGTTGAGACTATTGATGTAACGAAGGCAGTATGAAAGGGTCAATAATGAGACTTTTGGGAGAGTGGGGCAGGCTCCTATGCAGATCCCAAAATGGCTGAGAGAGCAGGGAAAAGAGATTGGTTTTGCTTTTATTGCGGTGAGGGAATGGGGCTGGAGTAAGGGTTCCTATGCATGAGAGCCAGGACTTGCATATTTTGAACTTCCTGTTGGCAACAAGGGTGGGAGCACCTGGGATTTCTTATCAGCTAGCCCAGATGTGGGGCAGAAGGGGATGGGTGACTGGTAGTGCTTGAAAGCTGTCAGCAATCAAAAGAAAACACAAAACTGGAGCCAGACTCTTTGTTATAGTTTAAATTTTTAAAGAGGCCAATTTATCATAGCTTTTCTTTTGTGGTTTATTTATTTTTGCGTGTTCTAAGAACTAGTTTCCTAACTCCAGTAAATAGATTTTCTCCCTATGTTTTCTTCTAGATGTTTCATGGTTTCGGATATTAAATTTAAGTGTTTAATCCATTTTGAGTTAATTTTTATAAATGGTGTGAGGTAGGGTCTAGGATTTTTTTCTTCTCATATGGTCACTTCTTCCAAGAACATTTACTAAAAAAGGCTATCTCTTCTATTGAAGTATTGTAACACCTTTGTTGAAAATCAATTGATCATAAACCCGAGGGTCTATTTCTGGTGTCTGTATTTTATTTTATTTATCTATATGTCTGTATTTGCTCCTCTACCATCTATAACAAGTTTTGAAATTGGATAGCACAATTACTCCAAATTTGTTCTTCTTTTCAGAATAATTTAACTTTCTAGATCTTTATTTGCAATTGTAAATAAGTTTTAAAATAATTTTGTCAATTTCTACCAAAAAAAAACTGCTGGTGTTTATAATGGCCAAGATATGGAAGCAATCTAAGTGCCCTTCAATTGATGATTAGAGAAAGAATATGTGGTGCATATATACAATGGAATATTGCTCAGCCATAATGAAATTTTACCATTTGTGACAACATGGATGGACCTAAAGGGTATCATGCTAAGTGAAATAAGTCAGACAGAAAGACAATTACCATATGATCACACTTATTTGTGGAATCTAAAGAACAAAATGAATGAACAAATGAAACAGAAACATACTCATCCATATAGAAAACAAACTGATGGATGCCAGATGGGAGAGGGGTTGGGGGGCTAGGTAAAAGGGTAAATGGATTAAGAAGATATATTGGTAGTTACAAAAATAGTCATGGGGATACAAAGTACAGCATAGAGAATATAGTCAATAATATTATAATAACTATGTATACTGCCAGGTGGGTACTGGACTAATCGCAGAGATCGCTTTGTAAATTACATAAATGTCTAACCGCTGTTCCATACACCTGAAATGTATATAAAATAATATTGAATGCCAATTGTAATTGGAAAGTTAAAAAGAAAGAATCCGCTGGGATTTGATTGAAATTTCATTGAATCAATAGATCGATTTGAGGAAAATTGACATCTTATCAATATTGTGTCTTCTGATAAATGAACACAGTTAATATCTCCATTTATTGAGGTCCGTTTTTAATTTATTTCAGAAACGTTTCATAATGTTCAGCATATGGGTTATATATATATTGTATTAATTTTTCCCTAAGATTTTTATATTTTTGATACTATTAAAAATAGTATATACATATATTTCAATTTCAGTTTCTAATTGTGGAACTTTTGTTTCCAGCCAAGATGGAGTAACAAGGACTGGATCTATCCTCTCAAATAAAACAACTAAGAGCAAAATATATAAAACAATAGTTTTCAAGTCATGGGACATCAGGCAATGAAAGACAGTGATATCTGAGTGATGGAGAAAAAAACAGGGTGAGCCATGTGATTGCTCAGCTCATCACCTAGAAAGTGTTTCCAGACCACAACAAAGGAGTCAGCAACTCAGGCAGAGCCCAGCGGTCTCCCTTAGTTGAAGGATTAAAAGTGGGAGTTAGGGAAGCCAAAATGGCTAGAGTTTGCAGGTCAGAGTATGGGAGAGAATAGAACTTAGTTACTGAGAAAGAATTCCAGAGGTCCCTGTAAATCTTTAGCTGAGTACTGATCAGTGCATGCTGGAGAGGAAACTACCAGAGACTATTTACTCAAAAAGTTTAGAGTAAATAGTACCTAGAGCTTGTGCAGTGCCAAGAATGTTTTTTGTTCTTACCAGAGTAGTAAAACCTCATGAAATTTGTCAACCCTAGGCTAAACGCTGGTTTGGTTCTACCTAACGAAGCTTAACGGCAAGACCCAAATGGATCAAAATGTTTTCAAGTAATAATAAGTGCATCCTAGGACTAAACTCAAGTCTGGGAATAAAAAAAATGTCCAAGACTCAGAAGATAAAATTTATATTGTCTGGCATCCAATAAAAAATTACTAGATATACAAAGAAGCAGGAAAATGTGACCTATAACTAGGAGAAAATTCATTCATCTAAAACTGATCCAGAAATGACCCAGATGATAGAATTAGTGGACAAGGACATTAAAAGAATTCCTATAACTGTATTCCATATGTTCAAAAAACTAGAACAAAGATGAAAAATGTTAAATGTGACATAAGCAATGTAAAAAAGACCTAAATTGAACTTCTAGTGATGAAAACTACAATGTCTGAGTGAAGAAATTTCCTAGATGGAATTAATGGCAGATTGAACACTGAAGAGGAAAAAAAAATAAGTTTGAAGCTTTAGAAACTCTTCAAAATAATAGGAGTAAGGGGGGAGGGTCAAATCTTTGGTGGCAGGAGGAAATTTAACTTTGGGTGGTGAACATACAATGCAATATACATATGATGTATCATTGAATTGTACACTTGAAACCTATTTGATTTTATTAACTAATGTTACCCCAATAATTTTAATAAAAAAAGAAACAAAAAAGAAACTATCCAAAATGAAATTCATAGATAAGAGAAAGATTGAAAACAAAAACAAAAACAGAATGCCGATGAGTAATGAGTCATAATATATGTCCTAATGTAGGTGCTATAGATTCCTTGACGGAAAAGTGGGGGGAGCATAAAAAATATTTGAAGAAATAGTGGCCGAACAGATTTTTAAGTTTGACAAAAATTATAAACCTACAGATCTAAGAAGCCTAAAGCACCTTAAGCAACAACATGGGTGATCTTCAAAACAATGCTGAGTGAAAGAAGCCAGGCCAAAAGAGTACATAGTTTATGATTTCATACATATAAAATCTAGAAAAGACAAACTAATTTATGGTGACAGAAAGATGGGGGTGGAAAAGGGCATGGAAGGGTGAGAGGAAAGGATTACAAAAGGACAAAGAAAACTTTTGAGAGTGATGAATATGTTCATTTTCTTGATTGTGGTGATGGTTTCATACACGCATATGTAAAAACTTATCAAATTGTATACTTTAAGTATATGCAGTTTATTATATATCAATTGTACCTCAACAAAGCTGTTTAAAAGTTTCAGTTGTTTGTTGCTAATACTAGATAGAAATACAATTGATTTATATATATCGACCTTGTATCCTGCAACTTCGCTAAACTCACTTTATAATGTTTTTTATTGTTAATCTTATTGTTGCTGTTGTGATAAAAATCAACATTATTATCAAAGTTGATATTTAGGGCACATGTCAGAGCTTTGCAAACTGAGAAGCACTCTATAAGCTATTTTATTAACTATGATAGAAATATCAACCTTTATTCTCCCAGGTGTGGAAACAGAGAGAGTTTTCTTTGTAGAAGATTAAGGCCTAGATAAACTGAGATCCTAGCAATCACACGAGAACAGTACTGCACGCAAGATTCTAAATACCCAAGGGCCAGGCCGCCATCCTTCACTAACAATTGTAGGAAATAGGCTCAGATCCCTTTTCCTTAGAGCTCGTGTGCCAGCTCCCCTGGTGGGGAAGCCCCTGCATCCTGTCTGCTCAGTATTTGATGCTTGGTGATAACAGGCCTGTGCTCTCCAAGAGCTGGGAACTGCTCAGAACAAAAGTATTTATGGATTCCCTGGAAATGCCTGCTGAACTCACCCTGGCTGGAGAGCTTTCCCTGCACAGGCATGCTTGCTGCTGCTCAGCTCGTGGGCTCTTGTCAACATCAGCAGAACAGGGGAGAGAGTTTCCTTTAGAGCCCAGCTTGTTTTCCTGGTTTGCGACCCATAGCCTTCTATGAAAGACCTTCTCCATCTACTGGCCCTGCGACCACAGTTCTCCAGTTCTATGGAACAGGAGTTAATATTAGAATAGCATATCCTATTTATCCTTTTGAGGAATTAATTATTCAGTATTGGTAAATTTACGGAGGGTTCTCCATGGGCTGCCAACAACAGAGGATTATACTAGAGAGCAAACTGGATGTGCTGAAATCCATATATGCATATGCCATTGTTTTCTTAGTGCTATGCAAATATTATTTCATATGGATATCACATTTCTCTGTAGTCCTGTCAAACATTTGATGCACACTCAAGTTTTTGCTTGCTTTGTGGATGGCAGTGTGACAAGTTAGGCTTCCAGCTATTCCTCAGAGGCCTTAACTAAATTCACATACCTCCAATTTCTCCTGTAGCTCTGATTTCCCCTCTTATGGAACTCATCTTTGCTCCAAATGTCTTCTTTAGCAACACAAAAACTTTAGCAATGGGTAAACTCATTTTCCCCAAGTTCAGGAATTACTCAGACTTCAAGGATTTTGGAATTTAAAGAGGATTCTTAGTTTCTGCATCAGGTCACCCATGACACAGTGCAACTTCTGTTTTTAAGTGGGATAAAAACCCTTTTAAGAAGCTTATTGAAAGGGCTCAGAAGATTTTGTGGACATCAAATAGTTTTTAAAGGACAATATTTTGATGGTTTAATTATAAGAAAATAGGAAACATGCAGATTAAATTGACCCTAAAACACACATGTTTTTAAAAATAAAGGGCAAAGAATTCTGGCAAAATACATTTTTTTTTTAAATCTGAAACACATGAACAAAATCAAAAGGCCTTGTGAATTCAGATTCGAGCAGTTGGACTAATGTGGTGTGCCATATAGAATCCTGAGGAGACCACAGGTCACTTTTCTGTGCGGCCTCTGATCTCATCACCTGAGATTCAATTTTACACCTCAGTTTTTGCCTTCGAAAATGAATAAAAGTACTAAATCCCTCCTCTTGTCCGTTTTGTTTTTTTTTAAAGATTCTGAAGAAAATTAGGTGCTCTTTGAATTCCTCACACATACAAAGTTTGTTTCCAAGTAGATTTGCTTCTTACCTGAAGGAATTTGATGATTTTTACTCTGGGTTCTTAATTGTCAGGGAGTTGAGTGCCACTGCGAATCATGTAATTAAGAAACCCTACTGTTTATATTCTCCTGACCCTGTAGTGTTTAATATCTAGTAGCCACAGAAACTTTTTATAAAATATTAAATGGACTAAAGGACCCTTGCTCTGATGGAGCTGGGCAGGTGTCTCTTCCTCTTCTATTGATTCTCCTCTCACAAAGCAGAGTTTAGGGAGTCTCAGCAGATAACAGATTTGCTCATGGTGCCTTGTTTGGGTGTGTTTTGTAACTTTTGTATGTGTATTTGTCATTGTATTTGAAAAATTGTATGTGTCTTTGAGACTTGTTGTGAAAGCACATTCCTCCAGAAAGGTTTTCCTTCTGCCTGGGCATTACCTGCCCTTGAGCACCTAAAATCAGGTTCAGAGTTTGAGGTTCCCTGGAACCTCTAGACAAGACAAATCCAGGTGCAAATTCACATGTGGACTGTCCTGGGCTGTAATCTCTCAGAGATGGATTTCTGTCTTTTTCCTCCCACCTTCCCTACTTTCTTTTCCTTCTTCACCTATGTGTGTAGTGGAAGCTAGTTTACTTCTGGTTGACACATACTCTGAAGGTCTAGTCTTTGGGTCCCATTTAATGGGAGGAAGTTTTTTCTTGGATTCTGCTCTTGAACTTGCCCCGAGCCTTGACTTCTGTCCACTTCTGTATGAGACGAAGAAAACTTAGCAAACACCTTCTGGATAAAAGCATCTGTGGTGCTCAGGTCTTGCTTTCCACTCTAGTTTCTCATTTTCCCATAGATTTTTGACCTGGTGGATCCTTATAGGCTTGTGAGGTTGTCGATACATTCATGAGACTTTTTTTGGCTGATATATTATCCAATACTTTTATTTGTTTTCTTTAGGAAAATTCATCTAAAAAATACCTATCCCATTATTTCTGTAAATAAAACTTCTCTAGATATAAAATTGAGTCAAGAGTTTCCAAGCATCTGATCATCAGCTAAATCCTACCCCAAGGTATCATGGCTTTAAGCCACGGCTTCAAAGTTGGAACAAAGAAACCAGTTTCCACTTCTCCTGTACTGGGGGGCAATGTTCTACCACTCTGCACTAATAAAATCCTGTGTCAGAGATTTCATGTGAATCCTATTTATCCGAGCCCTATACCAAGGACCACATATGATGATATTACATATGATTTATTTTCATACAATTATAAGAAACTTGGGGTCTATTTTAAAGGCTAAATGTAACTGGCCTGTCCTTTAGCTTGAGGGAAAAAAAGAGATATGTGTTGAAAATGAGTTATATAATGCCATTAATTTATCCTCAGTAGAAAACTAACTCTAAGTTGAGAAAAATGTATCGACTCCCCCAATATAGAAATTCTTCACTTTGCCTGAGCTGGTATTAAACTGGCTTCCATGCCTCTACCTCTGCTATGAAAACAAAGAGTATCCAGCCTGATGTCGAGTGATGTGACTCAAAGCCAACCACTTAAACCTTCAGACAAAAGGTGTTCTGAATGCTGAAAGCAGGGAGCAGAATGTGGGTGCTTGCACGGGCCTTGCTGGAAGCAGGACTATGTATTTGTGGAATGATGACTAACACCCTCAAAGACAGAAAAATTCAAGTAGAAAAGAATGTTCTTCTGCACCTGCTATTTCATTTCTGCCAATGGGCTTCTCCGTGGCTAACTCCTGCTAGGCCTGGGGCTTACAGAGCAGTCACAGGGCCTGGCAAGCAAAGAAATGCTTTGTAATAAGTGCTCAGTGGATTTGTAAGAATGAGGAAGGAATGAGTGAATGAACAAATGAACCGAATGCCTTTCTAGGTTGGCAATGTTCTTCCTTCTCTTCAGAAAGCATTTGTTACCCTTTTGCTTAGTGAAGTGCTTCTTGACTTACTGGAAATAAATAATGCTTTCTTCACGTTCCGTGCCCTATGACATGGCCTACAGATGACCTACATCCAAATTACCTGGGGTGTTAGTTAAAACTGCTGACTCTTGGGTCCCATTCCCCAACTACTGAATCAGAATTTCTGGGGATGGGATCAGGAAGCTGTACTTTTGACACAAACCCTGGTAATTCTATGGCACAAAGGAGTCTGAGGAGCATTCTATTATGTGAACTTTATCATCACATCAATAAACATGTATATAAGTACCTACTATGTTCTTTGCATATTTTAGTTTCTACTCTGTGAAAACAAACTATAGGAAGTTTGTAACCTATTGTCGTCTATTTTATCAGGTTGTTCAATGCTTTCTAGTGTTGAATGAATCTATTTGCCTTATCACCACAATGATCTTTATTTTAAAAATCCATACACATATTGTGCCATGATGAGGTTTCTATAGCATGAGAAACACAGGCAGAAAGATTTTTGTCTAGACTCTAGACAGTTAAAATCTGAAATATGACAGTACAATTCAGGACGGACAGTGCAGAACTTGAAGAGTTAGAGAGGAAGGGAGTTGTTCCTTTCAGTTTTCTATAGTTTGGAAATTCCTCCAAACTTGAAATAGTAATTCACTTAAACAAGTTTGTCTTATCTTTGTCCAATATGGTTTCATATAATAAAATGGAATTTCCTAATTAGCATTCCTTTCATGAATCGACATGGGATGAGTCCATAGGATTTGGCTTGACTAATTCTCTTTGTTAAGGAAAATCCCATGGCTGTAAAAGAAATTTTTTTTTTTAAAGGGAAGAAGAGTTTTTCGAAACAAGTCTGTGTTTCTAAAAAGTAGGTTTACATAACAATTGTTCTTTTGGCCAAGTTCAGGAGACTTCTAATGCAGGATAAAAGGGGTCAGGTGACACACAGAAGAAAGATTTGAGTAGTTAACTATGTTGCATGTGAGTAGAACGCCTCCCCCATTTCTACATAACATCCTGTGTAAATGTGGATTCAAAGCACAATGACTTAGCGCAGCACATCCTTTCTTGCAGACAATAGGTAGGCAATTGATCAGTTGCTTTTTACAAGATGAGGCAAGTCTCAGCTGAATTTCAATCCTCATGTTAACAGCAATAAAAATATAAATCAGTACTCATATGCACACCCTGGCAAAGAAATACATTGTGGCGGGTTTACTATTTCCTATATATAGGCCTTAGACTGGAAATCAGCTGAACTTGTAGGTTTTGAGTCCTCATTCGTCATGTAGGGTGCTGGTCTGCCAAAGTGAACTGTGTTGCTACACAAACATGAGGTCTCCAGGAAAACAGGGTTCTGACACGGGCACACCCAGCTGAGCTGGGGAAATGCTTCGAGTGTACTTTGTCAAGGAAAGGGAGCTGATTCAAAGAAAGGCTGCCAAGAGCTTTGTGAAGAAGAGGATATAGAGACATGAACTATTATGGATCGTTTGAGGTTCTATCGCCCTTAGGTGAGAAACATTGCAGCCTCCCAGGTAGTGGGTACTACCTGGGAGGAGAGTTTATTACACTTCTAAAGATAAAAGCCAATTTTATAGGACAGAGCTTTGAAAGGATGAAGATAAAACATAGTATTCTTCAGTTTATGAAGGTGCATTGGTGGACCATTGCCTGGTGTCACTCAGAATCAAGTATCTAGCTATGAGGAATAAGTTTAATTGTCCTAAAAGAAGAAAATATCTTTTAAAAGATGTAGTTGATTTAGTGATCATTTAATTATTGCTCATTGCAATAATTACAAGGAGTTCGATTTAGCTTCAACTCTCACAAAAGCAAATAGAAGATGGGTTTATAATAATTTAAAACGAAGTCTCACCAGTAATTTTTATGCACCGTACATTTTAAACAATGAAAGGGAAAATTCAAGGCATTTCCTGTTGTAAGATTCAATAGTATAAAAGCAAAAGGGTCTAAGAGTTGTACATTACCTGAACGAGCATAGAATGTGTATTCGAACCAACTAGGAGTCAATAGGAGATGGGTTCCATTGATTAGGACTATTCTCTCACTGGAAAGCATCTGGTGGTTGGAAAGTTTAAACATAAAAAGTCCATCCACCAGCTGGATTCAGCTGCTTGAGTATTGCTGCCAATTCATCTGCAAAACACACAATCTACCTCACTTGTAAAAAAAGGGCAAGAGGAAAATCCTCAAATGGGGTAAAACAAATCTCATCATAGATTCAAAAAGGTCAAATAGATCTTGACTTTTTTCTCCTTCTTATCTTTTTCTCTTGACCTGTCCTAAGTAACAATGCCACCCCTGGTTTATATCTTTGGGATTCTCTTTCATCTAGTGGCATTTGTGCTGTGTCTTAAGAGCCCTTCCAAACCATAAATAACATATTAATTAATTATTGAGTTAGCGAAACAAATTGCACATCAGTGTATTTTATAATTATTCTCCAATTAGATTTGGTTTATTGAGTTAGAGGAGGAGGAGAATGGGATTTCTGGTTAGACTAGAGGGAGCAGCATGCAGGGTTATGTTCTGAACTGGGAAACATTTTGAGCTTCCTTATTAAATAAAATTAAGCAGTATATGTATGTGCAGCAGCTGGAAGAGAACACAGGGAGGGCGATTCAAAGAATCAGATGCCATGTTCCTTCTTTGCAAGATTTCTCCACCTTTTGGAAAGTCTGTAGCTTGTGCACAAGGGCAAAATACTGTCTGGAGAAGATATGCTGGAAGAGGAAAGAAAAAGAGTTGACATGTTATTGGCAGGAGGTCAATAATTCAAGGGGTCAGGAATTTAGAGTATTTCAGATGGCATAACACTTTTGGACCTGGGGCATAAAGAAAGGGAAACAGAAATCACAATAGACATCATGTTCAAACTGTCATATGCTACAGAGATCCCATTCAAGAAAAAAGCATTCCTTGACCATTTGGAAGTATCCCGCTTTTGTGATTCCTGGCATATGTTTTTAGTATGTGTACTCCTGAAATATTTACTAATTTTGGACCATTTTCACTTATAAGCTTTTCTTCCCTACACCAGGAATCCTTCCTTACACAAGGTCATCTACAACTCTATACAATACCCTATGTAGGGCATTTGTCAATACCTTATACAATCTGGCCACTGGCTCCTTTCAAATGCCACCCTTCCTGTGTCGCCTCGAGGGGCCTCTTTCAGCCACTCTGGTTTGTCTTCTGAAAACTCCTCATGCCTTCCAGGTCATTTGCTCAGAGTATAGCCCGCTTTCTGCTTGATCTCCCTTCTCATCTTCACTTATCCAGATTCTACCCAGCCTTCAGGATTCAGACAAATGCCACTTCTCTCAGGAAGCCAACTCTGCTTTCTCTACCCCCACAGTTCATGGTGCTTCTTTCTGTACCATTAGCTTCGCAATTTACTGAATGCCATCATATATCATTGTCTTATACTGTTTAAGGCTCTACATATTGTCTTTCTTACTTGACTGTGAGTTTCTTGAGTGGAAGGGTTCAGTACTCTAAGACAGTCCCACTATGTAGTTTGAGCTCAATAAATGTACAATGATGAATTTGTAAACAATCAAAAAGTTCTGAGGAATATTTCTTTTATTTCTTTCTATTAATAGGAGATCTATTAAATTTAATTTGTTAGATACTTAAAAAACTAACACATTATTAGCATGTAATTTCTGTTAAGAAGAATTAAAGACATATGGGCTATTTTATTTCTTGGCATAATATATATTTTTTCATGAAATGAAATAGAATAATATTACCTTAAAGAAATTAGGTATTTTATCACATTCTTCTCTCCATCTTTTCCCTGTTTCCCTTTTTTACTATTAGAGAATAACTGATAAGCTTGCCATGTGACATATATAAAAAAAGAAGGGAGAGACAAGGATGTCACATTGGCCTTTTGGTGCCTTCCCCTCAAAAATGTCCCAGGTTTGACCTCTTTCCTTCAACTGACACTCATCTATTGCTTCTGCTCTCCTTTTACAGGTTAGGGCTGGGCGAGAGTCCAGTGTGCTGTTTCATTAAATCACTGAGCTATTGGAACATGCAGAGCACATCTAGAGGGAGCTAAGTAGTTAATTGCAATTCATGGACCCAGCCAAACTAAAATGCCGCTTGTTCACCAAACCATCCTCTTTTTTCCCCCTTTTCTCTGGATCAGTCCCAGCTCTAATTAAAATGTAATATTCTCCTTATGTGATTCCTTGGAAAAGTTTGTGGAATGACCACATAATATAGAGCAGGTTTTCCAGATGTTCCCTGTCTTGGCTGCTATTCGCATGCACAGCACTCCCCTCCCCAATTTCTCTTCTCTATGACCTCCTCTCCCCTTCCACTCCTCCGCTATCCCTGATACACTGTGCATGACTTCCTGAGTCTTATTGTTGTGCTTTCAGTGTATAAGAACCATTACTGAAGTGCAGTGGGCCAAGAAAAAAGTAATACTTGCCTCCACAGAGCACTTTAATGCTATTTACAATGGAAAAAACAACTTTGAACTGCTTCCAAAATAACAGGCATTAAAATCACTTCTGTTTGCAGTTGAGATGGATTTTGCAATAACCTTTCCAAACCTGCTTCCTCTGAATGTTTCTCAGTCTGTAGAGTGGCTTTCTCAATGAGAATTTAAAATGGTGCCCACATAAACACTTGACATATGTCTCAGAAGGTAATTTCCCAACACTCACTCAAATAGTTGCATGTGAAACCAGGGTCTGCAGTCACAAGATCTCAATGAAGGCTGTATAAGCAAGGAGATATTATAAAACACTGTTCCAAACTATAAATTAATAAAAGTAGCTGTTGTGACATCAGGTTTAGGCTTGGTTGGATAACATGATCACTTAGTACAGTTCCATGAGTTCAATTTTTCATGTCTCATCCCAAAGAGACTCTAGAACTCCATAAACCTTATACCGCTTTAGTCTTTTGATTTGGGTTCATTAAATATTATGAGGATTTCTCGATGAGAGGTTACAAAAGACATCCTGTAAGCAAAATCCATGTCTTTAAAAAAAATATATGTATAGTTTTTCAAAATTTATGAATTAGTGGCTAACGTTCTAAAATTGCAAGATTTCACTCACAAATTTGGATTCCTGGCTTCTCTTGAGAGTTCATTTGGCTGTAGCATTGTTCTGCTGTCACTGAGTCACGTGGCTGCCCCTTCACAGGGGGCAGGGCTGTCTGCTCACTGGACTTTCTGATTCCAGGTGTTTTTTTCCCATCACCGGCCTGGAGTTTGAGTCATAACTTTTTCAGTTCAAGTATTTTATAGACCGACATTCAGCCAAGGAAGACTTGTTTTAAGCCATATGTTTGTTAATTTTTTTTTTTTTAAATCTAAATTCTTCCTCTAGAATATATTTCTCGTTTATCTATATTTTTGACACTGGCTTCCCAAGTAAACTGAGGTCCATCTTAACCAACATAGTGGTCAAGAGC
>NW_011888783.1:14181963-14204252 GCF_000151845.1 Pteropus vampyrus | reverse complement strand
TTTTGTAGTACTGGCAACTGACACCTATTAAAAAGAGACTCTAGAACTCAACCTAGCTTGCCTGGTTCTAAAAAAAAAAAAAAAAGAAGTCCTAGTATGGTCTTCAGACATATTTCACTCACAAAAATAGCCCTGGTGCAATGCAAGAAATGGAAGCTATATAAATAATACCTGGAGTGTAATGCATTATACAGAATTAAAAATTTAAGGATACCTGATTTTTAAAAAGTTTGACCAATACATTATACTCTACTCCCTCCTGTGGTAGACCATGTGGGATTTTAGTGCCCTTTCACATGGGAGAAACGGGAATGAGTGTAAAGTGCAGGGACTTGGGAGGTGTTAGGACACGTTTCCCCATGAGTTCAGGTTGTCGTATAGTGAGTCTCGCTATCAAGAAGTCCATGGATCTCCCTTTTCTGAAGGTTTTTAGGAAATGTTCTAAGTGCAGGTCAACCCAGAGGCAGCAGACTAGACTGAATGACCTCCAGAGGTTCCTTTGAAGACTGTGATTTTGTGAATATTTTTGTTACACTGAACCACTCATTGCTTCCTAGCCTTCTAGAAGCTTATAAAACATCACATGTCCTCTCCACAGCAGGCTGACTACCATGCAGTCTTTTATGAACAGTTTATAATAAAACTCTTACTCCCAAGAGGCAGAGACCATCGAGTCAAGAATGGCTGTGACTTAGAGCGACCTTTGAGGTAGAAGCTCTCAATTGGTATTTAAATTTAATACTGCATCATAATTCAGGGTACTAAATCAGTGTGTAAAACGGGATCAATACCCAGTAAGGCTACAAATAAGGGTGGCACAGACCATATTACTTCCTTTTCTATCTAAACTCTCCCAAATTGTCTCCAGATCTGTTTTACATTGCATCATTTGACATTACTTAGTCCATAAAGCTTTACACATTTATAATGAGCAACAGTAAGACCGGGCAGTGATTGTGGCATAAAATGGAAGAAAAAAGTTACCAGACCATCATATATGGACATCGTTTCCTAGCCAAGTGCTTTATTAATGTTAAATCAGCTGTCCCATATTAACACTGATGTGATAAAATATCTACTCCATTGATAAGTTTTCATTATGAACTATACTTACAGGCTGAATCTGAAATGACTCAATTACTCCACAAACCACTTCCAAATTCTGAATAATGTTTCATTTGTGGTACATAAATAGAAGGCATTTTAGAAACATTTCAATGAATTTCATCTGGAGATTTTTCTTAAGTAGACCCAGTTGGGTTGGAAGACTTATAAAAACAGATTGATTTTTCCTGGTGCCATTTACAGATAGGCCAGAAAGGAAGCCGCAAGAAGCACTTTGCTGCTGACATTTTGAAGATCTTATATCCTATAGTTTATTTGACACCATCAGATGATGGAGAGTATTAGGAAAGTATAGACGAATGGTGAGGAAATGAAACTAGAGAAGCAAGGGCATATTTGCATCAGAAACCTGGAAGGAAGAGAAAGAATTCTTTTTACTGCACCCTTCATCCCCCTTTCTTCCTGCTTATGGGCCAAATCAATGAACAGCTCTTTACAAGGCATGGAAGCTTAGAATTACATTGCTTTAAAGTATGAGGGCTTCAGTAGTCTGGCCTAAGAGCCGGCTAGAATCTTTTTAAATTTGAGAACAAGTAGTTTGGCAGATCTCTTGAGTTCTAAACTAACAGACCAAAAAAATTCTCCCCTTGTTCAGACCTCTCCAAAGAAAGAAAGAAATACAGTCCAACAGTGACAGTGCTGGTCGTGGAGAAATACATCCGGACGGCTATTACAACCTAATTCCAGAAGACTTTTCCTGTATCCTGTAATGATATTTCAAGATACGTGTTTTGGCCTGTGGTAGACTCAAATGTATGTAATGAGTCACAGAAGAATAGGATTTTATTGTTCTTGGAATTGCGTTGAACCTTTCCCCTACCCGCCACCCCCTTCATTTTGAGACATACCCAGGTCCTCTCTGCATCCCCCCACCCCAATATTACCTCGAAGCACCCTTCCTGTAGGATTCATGTACAATGAGTATTCAACACACTTCCCCCTGCACTGCATCATCTGGGTTTTTGGATAACCTTCCAGACATAGTTCTGGACCTTTCTTACAAAGCAGTAGCAACCTTGCAAGAGTTTTGCCAGAGAAAAAGAAAAATGAACTGGACTTCACAATCAACCAGACACAAGCGTGAACAGACCTGTTGTCAGACCATATCAACGTTTCTACTCCTGTTCTGACAACTATAAATTCAGAAGTCATCACCACATAAAGTGCCTCGTGTACAAATACTTGAACTCTGACTTCCTTTCAACAGCCTTAATGGTACTGCTTACCATATCAGTTTAATGTGCCCCGGTGTTGTAATGTCATAAATGACAATCTCAACTACGATCGTAGCCGTAGTTGCCAAGCCTAAATCCATAACACCTCTGTCACATAACATGTGGCCCTGATAGGGTACATACAAGGGACCTCCCCTCAAAGCCCTCAGCTCTCCCAGGCCTTCCTTCTCTATTAGAATAAGGAAGACTGCAATCTACCACTGCAAAGTACAAACACTCAGAAATTAACCATTTCTTCTGTTCAGCTGTAACTTATATTCCCTATGAGGAGGCAAATGGAGAGAGAGAGACAGAGAGAGAGAGACAGAGACAGAGAGACAGAAAGACAGAGAGACAGAGAGACAGAGAGACAGAGAGACAGAGAGACAGAGACAGAGAGGGAAGGAGGGAGAGAGACAGAGAGAGAGAAACTGAAAACAAGGCCCAGAGACCCACATTTTATTTGGAACACTAGGGGTTCTTGGTGGAGAACATTAAAGTGTGGTTTGAAATATTTTCCTTTTCTCATCAAATTACCAGCCCTGTAATTGATGTCATAAAAAATATCTGTGTTCAGCGGCAGTGGGTTTCTTGAGTCCCTTCAAGTTATCAATTATTTACACCCCAATGAAGTGAAAGGGAGCTGTAAAGCAAGGCCCTGAAACGCCACCAAGGAGTCCGAGGGGGATGCCGTAAATCTTGCACGTGGCGCCTGCGCAGAGGGCGTTACTGCTCTGGGAGCGGTCATCCCCTTCTCTGTCACGCGTTGTCCATGTGGGTTTATTGCTTCTCCTCCAACAGTGTCATCGGGTTTTTTGCTTGTTCCCATCCTCCACAATTTGTACTCTTAAGGATGAGAGGAAAAACACCGGCCCCTTCGGCTAATGCGGGCTCCTTCTCTTTGGATCTCTGGGGCTTTAATCGTGTCCCCCGCCACCCCTGCGCCCCTCCCCCACCCCCCCCCCCCCCCCCCCCCCCCACCCCCCCCCTCCCCATTCCCATGGCGTCAGGGTGTTTTGTTCACTTACCAATGTTCACGCAGTCCAGATTTAACAGAAAATCGTGTTTGTGACTGGCAGGATTTCGCTGGTATGAGGAGCCTTTTCCTTCTGTTATTTCTTCCTGCTTTCACTTGCCCTCCCCAAACCTTCTTCCCTTTATGCTGCAAAGCAACTCTAGCAGGACTGGATTTTATACTATTACTCGTCTTTGGGGGAAGAAGCAGAAGACGTTTGGTGATAAGTCTTAAGATCCAATCTCGGCCATCATTCCTTTAGTGATGTATCAAGGCATCTGAGCTAACATACAACCTTCACATATCTGGTAAAAAAATTAATAGGGAGGTTATTGCTGGTAAACTCTGAAACTGTACCTTTTGCCAATTCATTGTTTTTAGGTTTCTCTGGCATTGTACTTTTATAGGCCTTATTGTAATAACTGGGGACAACTGATGGAATCAGAGTTACTTCTAAACTCTATAGTTCAATAAGCTTTAACTTTTCCATCATTCAAAGTCCAGATTTGAATCTACACAAATCTGTTCCTAATCATTCCATTTCTCTGATCTACAGAGCATAAATTAGTTTGTTATAAACGAGGTGGCAGACAAATGCCTGGACCTTTTGGAGAGCTGCAGCAGAGCTCTTTCTAGGGCTGAGGGGGGCACACGTATCATTATTCCCCATCTAGCCAAAAGGGAAGTTTTGAGGACATAAGGAAACGTGCTTGTTAGACAGGACTGCAGCCACAATTCTCTCTTAATGCTGCAGTTGCGTGTTCTATATTTACTGTTCCCTAGATATTTAAACATTTAAATTGGCACAGGGGTGTGGGGAAATTCTGCCAACATCCTGATCCTGAAAATCTCAGCAACTTGATTAACTTCGGAGACTTGCAGTCATGATTGCCAGTAAGCACTATGCCATCCACAACACATGATAGCAATATAGATAACTAATATTCTGCTCTCCTTTATTTCTTGAAAAGAAAAAACTGTTCAAACATAAGGAAATACGTTCATTTAATGCAGCTATAAGGAAGGAAAGAGGGACATTTTTGCAAAGTGATTAAAAGCAGCTTACACAATTAGGTGCCTGGGAGGAAGGACCCAGAGGTTGTTGGGACTTCCGCTCAACAGTCCAGTTTCCTGTAGGAACTAGGGGGCATCATGACTGAGAGCTCTGTGTTTCCTGTTCAGAGGAAGCAGAAGGGATCCAGAATAACAGGGAGGGAGGAAAGGAGCAGGTGGGTAGGGACAGAGGAAAGAAATCCTCTCTAGCCCCTTGATCCTAACCAGGGACTAATGCCTGACTCTTCATTGAATGTGGTTCTGTCAAGGACAAATCAAGTGCAGCTTAAAAAAGCCTCTGCATGGGATTTCAAAACTGAAAAAGAATAAGGGTTGCTTATTTGGAGAAACCACTCAAAATGTTCCGAAATGTGGGAAGAGAGGGGCATGAATTAATAAGGGAGAAAATGGGTACAAATATACCATGTTAACTTGATTTATTCTTAGCTCTATGGGTACTGTATTTTCTCTTACAGGTCATGATGAATGCTTTCATACATGTCAAGCTTAATGTTCTTCAAAGAGTGTGTTCACACGCATTGTAAGTCTGTTGTTCCTCAGGTAGGTGGCCTGGCTGGTGTCCTGCTTTCCAGTTTAAGGCTTGGAGGGATAAGTGAGTGTGGCCTGATGTCACGTAGTCCCGATGTGGAAAGAGATCTCTATCTCTTGGCTCCTGGTAACGGTTACTCCAGGGCACGGCAGGCTCCTCCATCTTGCCCTCGCTCAGCAGGACTCCGTGCTGGTCTCTGTTCTCAGTGGCAGCTTGATAAACACCGACTGATGAATTAATTGGCAACAAAGATAATGACTGATCCCAAGTACCTACAACAAAAGTTGTTGTTTTCCTCAGGGATCTACCCAGCCCGGATGTACCTAGGGTTGGCATTAGAAAAATAATGAACAATATCAGTGGATACTAGTGACTGAGAAAGCAGACCCCAGTCTCTCTCTAGACACCACACTGAGATTCACACAATTGGACGTTTATAGTCAACTGTGGGATGATACAATCCATTAATCTTTCTAACAGTTACATGGTTCCATTTGGACCAGGCTCAGCTCTTATAAAATGCAGACTGACTTAGACGAGAGCTGGTGGAACATATTCAAGGACAGTGATACTGCGCAAGCATATTTGAAGAACTATTTTGGTATCTTACGCATGGGATGGAAGTTAGGCAAAGTCACCAGAAAGTCAGTTCTCGTCTTTTGCTTGCCTTGTTCTTTGCTCCTCTGTCCCACTTGCCTAGTCCACTCAGGCTGAGGATTGAAATACAAAGAGAAGGAGAGCATCCGTAATCAACTGCTCAGAGAACATGGCCAAGGGATTTCACCAAAGTGGATTTGAGATAGGAATGGTCTTGTTTGGGACAAACAAGTGTAATTATGGTTACTCTGAGGATGAACTGGGTAATTTGGCCTCTCAAATTCCTTTTGAATTTTGAAACATCCAGATGGACTACATTAAAGAGAAGAGCATATAGTCTTTAAACCTTCAGACTTAGAATAATGAGCAGAATCCTGTTCCACCTACATATTTTCTATTACAAAGAAGTACCTCTTGGTGTTAAGAACTTTGTGAATATAATTTCATTCCTTACCCTTATTTTTTTCTTCCAGCGGAGAAACTAATTCTGAGAAAGGTAAAATAACATACTCAAAGTCACATAGCTATGAAGTGACCAGGTAAGGATGCATAATGGACCCCAGGGGTTTATTCTTACTAAAGGCCATATTCTGAAACTGACCTTGAAGCTGCTAGGAGATGTCATACTATAAGTTATTATTAATCATTTCAACCTGGAAATTCAGGGAGAGGAGGAGAATGAAGAGGGCACAATGGGAAAGTTGGGAGGTGGAAATGACAAACTTTACCTGCTCCACCATTGGCCTGGACTGGCTGTGCAGTCAGAGATTTGGGGCAACGTGGTTCTGTGATGCTTGGGAATGAGAATGAGAATTTATTTGAGGAAATCAGTTAGCAAGTGAGCAACCTAATAACTGCTTAAAATGGCATGTGAGTCTGGAAAGCATACAGATTCTAGAAGAGATTACAGATGTGCGGTAAGACTGGCTGGTCTCAAGTATCATACCACCCGGCAGTGGCTTTCTACGACCATGCAGTTCTGCTGCATGCGGTACTGGTTTTTTCATTTAAAGCCACTTTCAGGATCTTTTATATTCTCTTCTTGTGTCTCCATAAACTATAATTACTGTAATCAATATTTCCTATCAACATATTCTGATCATTGAGCACTGAATCTGGTCTGGAAAGATGATTCCTGGAATCCTTAATGGTGATGAACTCAGTTCTCGATTATCTGCATACCGATTGTCCAAGGCCGACTTTCATTGCCAGGTTGGTTTCTTCTTGCCACATAGACCCTTCTGAGCCAGCTCCTCTTACACTCTGTCACTGGGTATCGAGGGAGGGCACATTAATTTTAATATTGGCTTTAGTCAAACTTCATTAGGAAGGTCAATACACTGCCCAAACCCCATTAAATAATATGTTTAAAACACTGAATAAATAACAGATGATCCATAGTTTTGGATCATCGAGGCAGCTTCTTCCAGTATCGCAGCTAATTTAAGACTGCAGGGAAGGAGTTTTAAACACATTCCTTTTGGCTTCAGCCCAACAATGTTGCAATGTGATATTTAGAGCTCATGAATCAAGAGACAAACATGTATGGCCAGGTGTGGTTTGACATAAAAATTTCTGCGAGACAATTGGTCTCTCTGTATGATAAATGGTCAAAAATCCCATTCAGTTCTAACGTCTGTGCTTTAAAAAGTAAGGTAAATATACAGAAGACTTCCTTTTCTTTGCTTGACATTTATCTTCTCAAGTGTGGAGGTCCGTTTGATTAATGTCTAGTCATTTGAGGAAAAAGATGTCTTCTTTAAGTTGTATGAAATGTGAAATGATTAGATCATGCTTCTGGGGAGCTTTTACGTTCAATTACTTAAGCTTTTTTAAAAACTTAAAAATCTGTGTGTGTGTATATGTGTTGTGTTTGCTTCACAAGAGACCCTCCTGTCCCTGTGTAATTTAATAGATGGGGCTGTTTCCCAGTGTGGATTCTTCAGATGGAGGAGTCTCCATCTGCTGGCAGTGATGGCTTTGAAATCTGACAGTGCCCAAGTACTTGTGGGCAAGGGGCTTATCTGGTGGGCACTCACGTACAAACTTATTACTCCTTCATACTTTCATTATAAAATCATAAAAGAAAAATGTCTTTTCTAATTTGGAAATTACATTCTATGTTTTTGGCTGTCTATAACATCAAGGCTGTTGCCTTTCATTGCATTATTACCTAGTCTGGCTTTTGATTTTTGTTGTGTGTGTGTGTGTGTGTGTGTGTGTGTGTGTGTGTGTGTGAGTGTGTGTGTGTCGTTTTCCTCCAGTGAGCTAACATAGTTTCAAACATAATATAAATAGCCCAGTTCCATTTGCTACTTTCCACAATTCTTTAAAATCAAGATACCAGATAAAATAACGTTTTGATGGCTAGAGTCTATTATCAGCATATGACACATGCTTGGTCTTTGAAAAGGCATAAATCAGATAACACGGTTCCAGTGATGCTGCGCTCTTTTGATTTTTTAAAGCCTTCTGTCAAGGCTGCCTTTACCTGCATCTTTTGATAATAAGAGAATTAGATCATTGGCGTCATCACAAGATGCATCTGGCAGCAGCTTTTCTTCATCATTATCGTTACCAGGGGTTGTGATGTTGGATTTCTTTTCAGTTCCATTTATTTTATGTCTACATATTTCTGGGTTCTCACAACCTCTGTGCATGTGTGTGTGCATGTGCGTGTGTGTGTGTGTGTGTGTGTGTGTGTGTGTGTGTGGTGTTAGGAAATAGATTTGGATGGGGGGGGGAGAGAGACTGGGAGAGAACTGAAAGAAGTTGAGAAAGAACAGGCAGCAGTGTACTGAGGTTTCCCTCCTGCTCTAGTCCTATCCCCATTATTTGTCTAGTAAGTAACCTACGAGGCCTAATCAGCCACTTTTGCCCTTACAATTCTTAGCAGAGGGACACTGTGGCTTCCTTTGGAATGATTCCTGGTTTTTCTATCCCCTCTCTGCCCACATAATCACCATCTTTAAGATCTGAGGCCTCTGGGATATGTGGCATAGAGAATATCTCACATATGCAGGCACATATTTCTCTGCTTGTCTTTCAAGCATTACATTCTAGACTTAGAGGCACAAGAAGGAACACATTCTCTTTGTTTCTGTATAAAGCTGTCACTCTTTATCATGTCAAAGGTTCTGTTTTGCAGCCAAGATGAGCAGCAGATACTTTCCCATATAAAAATCCTTAAAGAGAATCTGCAATTTAAGCTTCAATTTTCCACTTGGTTATAGAGTGGGATGATTTATTTATTTCTGGATCTCACTAATTAACGAAGACATTAAAATATTTGTTGATTGCTTACTATATGCCAAGTTCTGTGCTGGATACTCGGGCTACAAGGACAAGCCTAAATAGACATGGCTCCTGCCTTTACAGAGTTGACAGTCTAGTATTAACTTTCTTGGTTTAAATGGAAGTCAGCTTAAGCAAGAAAGTGATTTGTCAAAGAACACTGGGTAATCAGTGAGAAACCTGTGGTCTGAGCTCAGGAAAGGACTGTAGCAGGGGTCTAGGTACTAGGGAACAGAGAGTGCGAACAACGTGGCGGTTTAGTAGGGGTGATTGTATGGATGCCAACAATTTTCCCCATTCATGCATCACTACTCTCAAGATGCATAGTCCTAGAAGTGAGTGTCTTTATGGCTTATCTGGGTCACTTGTCACCCTGGCCAGGAGATCACAGGACTCCTTGACTTATGGCCCCACCAGAATGTGCAAAACGTGGGGCGGGATGCGGCGGGGGATGAATATGTAATTTCCTTTAAGGATAGCAAGAGACTGCCACCAAAAGGAAGGGGAAGGGATGCTGGACTGCCTAAAAGAGCTCCTTGCCACTCCCCACTGTGCTTGAGCCCAGATTGACTAGAACTAGTTGGTTATTTTTTTCACACAGGCAGCAGATAAATGCCGAAGAAGATACGAGGAGAAAATAGAATCTTGAAGGAAAACAAGATTCTCTTAAAGGCATGGATTCTCTTAATTCTTGGTGACTTCTTGATGGATGTGTCACATTTAACTTAACTCCATTAAGTGTTGCTCACCTATTTTATACATTTAGGCTTGATCCCTGTGTAGAAAATAATGTTTCAATTTCTAAAAATTTGCCTGCTGCATTTGCTAGAGCTAAAATTTATAGCTGTAGTGTGATACCTCGAGGGGAGTACAGAGGTATGGGAATTGGGTGCTGCCACATAATAGGTGGGTAGCTTGAGACAAGTCACTTAACTTTTCTGAGACTCAATTTTCTCATTTGTAAAATTAGCACAATAACATCTATTTTTGGATTGCTGTGAAGATGAGAGGATTAAAAATGAAAATATAAATGAAGTCCTTTACGTGTGGTAGATACTCAGTAAATTATAGATATTATTGTTGTGTTGTTATAGAAACTTTCTCCCTACCCTTATTCCAGCCTATCTCAATTCTAATGCCCTTAAACACTTGTCAACTCTTGAGCCTCTTCCTTCAGGCAAAAGCAGTCTAAAGAATGAGATAGTTCATCATCTCAATAATTACTTGAAATAAATAAAAGAAGCTGGGAGTAGGACAATTGCAAGTTAATAAATTCAGTAATTGATCGATATCATCAAGACCCCAGGCTCTTTCGTTCTGCCATTCTCAGTGTGTTGGCTTTGTTCCTAAGTGTGTCCCCTCATAGTTACAATGTGGCTGCTCCAGCTCCAGCTGTCTCATCCTCATACAACAGTAGCCAATGAATGGCAAGAGGGGAAGTTTTCTCTTGTGTGTTTCACCTGGCCTTCGTGAGGCTTTCCCCTCCAGTTCCCTCTGGCAGCCACCCCACAACTCTGAAATCTCCTGTAAGGTAGCAAAGTGATGTGGCTGTCCAAGATCTTACATCTTTCTTCTCTTCTAGCAGAAAAGGAAGAGTGTCTTGTGGTAGCACTTGTGTCCCAATGCACTGCCTGTTTCTCTCTCTTAATCTCAGCAGAATCACATTTCTAGGCCTGCACCAATCTCTGTATGGGGAATTTTGATACAAGCCAATCGGTGTCTACCTCTGAAATTGGGGGTGGACAAACCACATGACTAGCAATGGAAAAATCCCTACATTAGGACACTGTTTGGTGGGAGATTAGGGGTAGTGACTATGCTGGGGTGGCAGCAAACAAATGTCTACTACACTACCCCATAGCAATCTCTGAACTTAGAGGGCTTAGTAATTAAAGTCGGTTACTATACTGCTGTATACTATGTTATAGTCCATTTAAATAAAATCAACTACATGTCTTCTGTGCCAACTTATGCTATACTATCTGCCTGGTGCTGGGGAGCAAAGAAGAAGAAAGGGTAATATTGTCTCACATTATTAAATGGCCTCTTGGTACTTATTTTCCCATGTTATCCCCTGACCTATACTGTAAGAGCTTTGTCTGATTCAGGACATATTTGCCCAAATCCTTTCTTCTCCCCACACGGCACCTGCACCACATACACAGGGGTCACTCAGAAGGTCTGTGGACCATTCAATTGGTGGTATTAAATGACTCCCAGCACAGAATCCTACCTGTCCTCAGCTTCTGTTTTTTGAGTTGGCCTCTTTGTTGTGGTAGAGATTGCTAGTGTCACCAATCTCCAATTTCCCTCTCCTTCCTTAGCTCACAGCTGAACTATTCTTTCTGCTGTCCTGGTGTCCAAGTGGGACCTTGAGACTGAGTTCCGATGGGATGTGGACAGAAGCTGCATCAGCTACCACCAGGCCTGGTCATAAAACCTTCTGTGGAGTCTCCCAAGCTCTCCCCCTTGCTGTTTGTGGGGCTGGGAGTGAGATCCTACGAGATCCTACAAGGTGGAAGTCCCTCATGGTGAAAGGGGCCCAGAGCCTTGATTTACTGCTTAAAAGAGGTGTCCTGGGAGAGCTGCCCAGCCAGAGACATTCACACTGCAGTGAGCAAGTGCCTGAGATTTGTTACAACTGCTAGCATCACACCCTGACTTATTATTTTTTTTTTAAGAGAGGAGGTCTGGTTCTAGTAGTTTTCAAAAGCATCTTTTGGTTTGTAAGAAAACCTCTAGAAAGTTGCTATCTTTGACAAGAGAATACATTTGTGAAAAGCAGTGATAACATTCAGATATAATGTCCAACATTCTGCAGGATGGCCAAAGAGAATATACATTTCCAGTAATAATCAGGACATTTGCATTATCTTCAATTTGGGGAAGAAATTATTATAAATGGTTCCATCTGTGCATTAGTGAAACCCCTTAATCCCACAGTGTGCTTGTCATCGAACTGCTCATTTGCAGACATTCAACATTTCCAATAAGAGTATTCCCTTACCTGCTTTTAAATCATTACTGTTTTTATAATGGATTCATTTTCTTGACTGTCTTGACTTTCTTTCTTACCTATTCTTGTTAAAAGCCAATTAAAATATGAATAATTTCAGTATCCCAGGCATTTTGAAACCAAAATAAAATTCAGGTTTATATTCGTCAGTGAAAGCCAGAAGCGGAAGGTGGGTTGGACAATTCTCAAGTTTAACCTCAACTAAATTTAACCGGTGCCACATCCCCACGACACTCAGAATTTGGTAATGTTAGAACCAGAAGGGATCTTAATGGTCATTTAGTCCTCACCCCTCAGTTACTGATGAGTCAACTGAGATCTGCAGAGGGCTGCACCGTTGGATAGCGATGAAAACAAAATTAGTCCAGATCTAACAATTTCCGTTAAATGAGATGAGTGGAATTAAACCTGTGCATGTGAGTGAGCTTTCACTCTCTCCAGGACTATCCCTTGTCTCTCAGGTTTCCTCCTCTGCCCCTAACCTAGAATCTTAGGTAGGGATAGTCTTGGCACTCACAAACACTGGGTGGTTGATGTCTCTAAATGCTTCTGCCCAAATAGTGAGTCCAAATGAACCTTTCGACATGTATTTGTAAAGTCTCTTTTAGTCACCACCCCCTTTATTTTCTGTTCCTCAGTTCACTGGCTGTTCTTGCTTGATGAGTATCTGGGCAAAACAAGCTAGAAAGGACTCTTCTATTCCCTGCAAATATTGACATACCTCCTTCTTCTGTGTGGCAACATTCTTCCAATAAATTAAGAGAGTCACTTCCACCCAGCATATTTTTTTAGGCATATGAACATTTTTTCCCCTCATTTCGGGAATATCAAACTCTTGTCTCAGATAGTCAACTAGCTCTGTGACTTGGAACTAAACTCGTTACCTTTCCGATCCTTAATTTCTCAGTAAAATTCAGAGTTAGTTCAGAATGCTATTGTCGCTTCCAGTTGGAATTAATTAATCCATCAGTTCAACAGTATTTGACTGACTGCTACTATGAAGTCCCTGAGAACTAAAAAAAAAAAAAGATAAAGAAGAAATATCTCTTGGCCTTGAGAAGCTCCCAATCTGGCTTGAAGTCTATGCATTTTCTAGATTAGGTAAAGAAAATGGATGACTAACTGGTTCCCTAGGTGAGATCTGGTTCTCACAATCACACTGGGAAATGTGACATCCAGGGACATCTCCTGAATTTGTCTGGATTTTTAAGCCTCCATCCGCACTTCTGTTTTGGTCATTATTCTAGATCATGTTCTTGAGACTTAAATTACCTCTCACCCATATTAAAAATTTTTCACTTTACATTTCATCTGTTTCTCATTCTCCTTTTCAGTTTTCTTCTCTGTAAACTGTCAACATTTAAGAATTAAGTTTAGATTGTCTACACAAGTCACCCTTTGATACACTTATCTTAGCCTCCAATTCTTCCTACACAGACCTTTGTTCTTTTGCATAAATATATCTGTATTTACTATGCTAGAATTCTGCTTATATTTTTATTTTACAAAGCAGTTCTTAATATATTGTCATAAAACTGTACCTAATTGATCAAAGGAAAGCAGTTCCTTCTCTCTACTTCTTTGCTACTTTAAAATTGTGGATACTTGTCAATCGTATTACACAGAGGTCAGAGGGAGCTTGACTTAGAGGCAACTCAAGGAAGCCTGACTATCAAAAACTTCCTGGAAGTCTGCGCTTGGTCTGCTGTGTGGAACCTCTACAGTTCGATGTGTTCACTCATCTCAGGCTGCTCTGATGCTCTGCAAATCCAAACCATGTCCACCAGCTGGTCTCCATTTCTATCTTCTCTTTTCTTCATTTGCTGTTGGCAGTGGATAAATCAGAGATTACCTGCATCAATTTGGACTTCAGTTTCTTAATTATGTCAAATCATCTTAGGCTGGAGATCGTTTTTCTGCAACATGACCGTTTTAATCTTTCGTAGTACCCTTCTACCTCTGGCTGACTCTGTGTTTGGTACATGGACTCAGCAAGTGAAGGGTCTTGGTTCATCTGGGGCACAGATGGGTGTTCTTCTAGGTCATCTACCAGAACAACAGACCCAGATTTTATATTCGCTGGCCCAGTATGGTTCATATTCATTGTTTTGGAGTGTATTAGTCAGGACTGCCTTGGTTATAAGGGACAGAAAACCCACCTCTAGGCCAACTTAAATTAAAAAAAGAGAAATCGATCATATAATAATAAAAAAGATCTAGGAGCATTTTAGACATGGCTGGATCCTAGAGTTCAAATTTATTTGGACTCAGCTCACTCTTACTTACTCTGCTATTTGTTGGCTTCACTCTTGGATGAGTCATCTTCTTATGATAACCTCCAGTAACTTCATACTTATATCCTCTTAGATTCACGTTCAGCTCAGCAAAGAGCTTCTGGATTTGGTTGTGACTAGTGAAAATAGTCATGTGCTTATCCTTGAGGCAATCACTGTGGCCAAGGGAGAGGAATACGCTGATGGTAAAAACTTGGATTACATGTCTACTTCAGAAGCGGCAGTGTACCCAGACACAGTGTGCCCTGAGATTAAGACGGGGTGGTTTAAGATTATAGTTTGAGATTATAGTCTAATAAACGTCCTCTTGCAAGTTTTCCCATTGTGTCGTTATCTCTGGTTCTAACTCTAAAGCCTGAGGCAATTTAGGCTTTCTCATCTTTTTACTACTTCGGTTTATATTTTAAAAAAATCAGAGATGGCATGTGTTACTTTCAGTCTATGAATCAATGGAAGAAAAATTATCATTGTGCTAGGTTTCAACTTTTTCTCCAATCTAGCATGTTCCTGGCAATGATTTCAGAGTGTTTACTGGTTATGAACACCATATTACACTGTACATGAGGCAAAGAGCATATTTTGTACCTCAATTTTACAATAAACAATACTGTTTATTTACTCGATTCATAAAAATGGCTCAATATATAAAAACATCATAGCATATATATGATAAACTATGTGCCTGCTTTAGTCTGTTGGCTCATAATATCATGTTTCTTTCTGTACTTCAAAATTCCCATATGGCACATCTTTGAAGCTCAGTGTATATTCCTTAATAGTGACTCTTCCCTGTGGTTTCAAATAAACAACAAACAAAAAGAGTAACAGAGAGGGGGAAAATCCATGTAGAAATATCTTTAGACTCATTGTATCATTTTGAATTCTTCTCAAGAAACCAAATGGAAGAGAGTAGACCTGTCATTCCTTTCTTCTTAAGAAACATGATGTGTTCATAAGACCTTATAATTTGGTAAGTTTCTAGGTATGGTTTCCTATTGTTACTCACTGCTCTTACTATTTCTTTAATCAAGAAATAATTTTCTAGTTCCAGAAGTGGAACTTTAACAGGGTTTTCTCTCTCTTAATGAGTGAGCTTTTCCCCAGAGTCATGGACTCCCTCCCGGACATGATAAAGCACTAGCATGTTTTAAGACTGCCCTCTTCCCTCTTATGACCCAGTGGAGAAAGTAGAGAATGCATATTCAAAGAGAAATGTGAGGAGTTTCTCAGCATCCATGCAGAGCACCATGCATCTTACTCCAACTATTTAGGTGTCCCCAGTGAAATCGGACCTTTCCTTTTATAATCTAGGATGGAAGAACACTTTGGCTCTCAGAAAGTGAGACAGTTGAAGCACGAGCAATGCATGTTCCGTTGCCTCCAGCCATCCCAGAGACAGTCGCCAGTTCCTCTTTTATGGGGCCAGATGAATGTAGCTCTGACTTATAGAGAATGATCAGTCTTCCAAGGGCTAGGCTGCCCTGGCACAAAGAGCTATCATACCCTCTTAAAACACAGGGCTAAAACTCAGTCACTTGCACACATTTCAAACATAGCATGGCGAATTGCCATATTAAATTTAAGTTTTATGAGCCAGTTTTATATTTAAGGCCCATGGGATTTGACTAATTTAGAAGACAATCTTGTATCTAAGGGAAAAGTTTCATTATAAATGGCCTTTGCTTGGCAGCTTTGGGTCCCATAAAGGAGATTGTTCTTACCAAGATAATCTTTTTAGGTGGAAAGGGAGAGATTGCTGTTACAAACGTTGGCCTCAACCCCAAATCTTTGATCCTATGTCCTCAGCTACAGCATTGATAGGGTCATACTTACCACTAAGTGTATTTAACCTCACAAGAATGCTCTGACAACCCATGAAACGACTACCTAGGTTTCCTGAATTATTTGGAACATCCCTAAAAACCACCAGAAATGAAATAATGTCTGAACAGATATAAATTGTACATACCCTCTCTTTGATTAAATGGACAAGGCTCAGAAATACAGGAGAATAGACAAAAACAACTAATCTTTGGAGGATGTTTCTAGGCAACCAGCGTTGCATGATATCAAGATCATTAAATCTGTTCCATTATTATGCCTAGTGTCCCCAAAGGGTTCAGAGGTCTCAAAACATTCCAAACATTTTACTAAGAAGCTTATTTTAGTCTTATTAATAGGAACCGAGGACATTTTGGATGCAGGGACATTGCTGTTGTAACGTCATTGAAAATGGAAATCTTACACATTTTGGGCTTAGCTAATAAATTGGCATTGTGATACAAATGCCATTGTCATGTCTCTCACGGTCCTGGTCTCCAAATGTGTGTATATATGTGTGCATGTGTTTTAATTCCAGTCTGGCAATAGAATTCGCTTAGCTTATGATTATAAACTAGGAACATCCCTTCCATGTGGATATTATTTTCTGCCAAGTAGCACAGGTTGTCACAACTACGACATAGACCAGGGGATTTCCCCAAGTGGTCTCTGTATTCCTTCATTTAAGTGGCTGAAATTTATGAATTCTGGCTTTAGAATTATAAGAATTCCCACTGCAAGGTCCAGACCTCTCTGGGCTAAAATTTTGATTTCATAAGATTTCTGTTGGAATGCAGGCAGATGTCAGTCTTGTTCATCAGAGGAGGTCTGATGAGTCCAGAAATTCTTTGTATTTCATTGTTTTGGACTCTGATTTACTGCTCCCAGTGGGCCAGCTGTCCAGTGTCTGTAATAAGTAAATACACATTTTCTTGTTTTTCTGCAATACAGTCTGTCATAATTTTCTGGACATTTTAAATAAGAGACTGGCTGTCCCCAGCCAGGGAGTTTAAGCTGTGGGACAGGATGACCTCTTGAGGTCTTTTCCAAGTCTTGTGTTTCCATGATACTGATTTCCTCTCTGAAAAGCAGATATTAACGTTTTATCGGGTTCTATGCTTCTTAGCTTTTTCAGCGTTGTATTTCAAGCATCTATTGATTGTGCAGTACTTGCATGCTATTCCTTTGTTCTTTACATCTTTATTGATGCAAAGCAGTGCCAGAAACTGCTTTTTAACAGTTATTCAATCTCTGATGCCCTTCATGTATCAGATTTGGGATTTCATTTCTTAGAACTACTGGGCTGGCTACACAATTAATTTCTTCTTATTAATAAGCCATTAGGCTCACTTGGCCAATCATCAACAGTTGAAGAAAAGCACTCCTCCCCCTCCTTTGCCCATACTTCATTCTCTTTTGATGTTGAAATTGTTCTCCTGTGTAATGGGAGACTTTCTGGAGTGTCTGAAGGTCTCTGGCTCATTTAAAGTGACAGGAAATGTTATCTCCTGATAATAAACAGGTTTCTGTGGCCATCACTATGACCTTTATCCCTTCACCCATCAGAGAGATCCCAGAAGGCCACTGACATTTAACTCTGAGTAATCACATGGCTATTGAGAAAGGGGGGCGTATGTTTGTATTTGTGTGTATGTGTAAATAACCGGCCACTGGCAACACCAATCTCTTTTTAGGAGGAAGCATAGCATACAGGGGAGCAGGGCCAGCTCTGGGGACAGAAGATGTTGGTTTGAAATCCAGCTGCATCTCTTATTAGGTTTGTGAAACCTTGGACAAGCTATTTCTCCTCTCTAAGCCACAGTTTCTCCTTCTGAAAAATGAGGTCCTAGTACACCAACCCAGCTGGATTGTTATGAGAATTAAACAAGGTGACTGACTACATGTAGAATACAGTCCATAAGAATTATCCATAATTTCTCTCCTAGCCTGAAGCCCATCGACTTATGTTCAGAGAGAGATCTGCGTGGTATAATGGGTAATGAATGGGCTCTGGAGTCACACAGACCTGCTATGATCCCCAACTGTGCCATTTCCTCTGTGACTGCTCTCTGATCCTTTTGAGGGCTAGTGTGAGGAATAAAATGAGGTAATGAGTTGTGCCTGGCATGCAGCAGGCTCTCAAATACACGGATTTCTCGATTAAAAACCATCAGGGCTCTTTAGGCCTCCTTCTCAAAAGAACACGGAGTGGGGTTCAGCCCCAGGCTGATTCATAGCCCCTGACTGTGACTGCAGGCCCCATATGTGTTTCACGAAGGTGAACGCCTTGCCCAGGCTGTGATCTCTGCATCTGTTCTGTGTTAATGGTCCTCACGCTGTCAGGAGCACGGTCCTGTTGGCTCCTCCAGCTACAGGACCACGCTTTACCCAGATCCTTGGGGCCAGATGTGTTTCAGAATTTGGAATTTTCCATATTTCAGAAAGATAACTCAGTACTGTCTGCCTTATAGTGCCTAACACCCCAGTGAGGTCTGGGCAGCACTTCGTAATCAAACACATTAATATTGCTTCGATGAAATGTATGACTACGCACTTCTAAGTGAGGTCTTTGTGACTATTTTCACATCTTTTCAGGTCAGGTTTTCCAACCAAATGGGTTCAGGTCAAGTCAAATTAACTGCCAAATGAGTTAGAGAAAAACATTAAATTTTTAGGGCTTTTCCAATTTGGGTGTCACAGGTCAGGGATTGTGGGCTCATAGATACCCTGGAGCTGGAACTGACTCCTCAGTCTTTGTTTCTGTCACTCCGATGTCTAAGTCATTCCCCTCATCTGTAAACATCCTTTCTAATCCATGTCAGATTACAGAATTCTTACTTTAAAACCATTTTTCAAGAACTCTCCCCTCGGTAGGCACATTCCACTCACTCAGTTCACTGCCTTCATCTTTACTGCTCATTTTCTCCCCAAGTCTGAACTTGCATCTGTGCTATGAAGAAGTTTATATTGCTGGCCTTGGGTAAAAGAATGCTTCCGTGATTTGTCCTTAAGGTACACATTTGCTTTCCCCTCTCCTCCTTTGTTGGATGGCCCACAGAGCAAGGATTCTGTTTCTGATTCCTTATTTACTTGCTGCCCACAACTGGGGATTTCCATGGGTTGTATGGATGCTGCAGGGAGGAGAACAAAGAGGGCCAGACATCAATCCCAACAGATGCTTTAGTCACTTCCATGGCCATGGGCTGCACTCCTATGTCCAACCTTCTTACAAAAGGGATTAAGCGAAAGAAAGTGAACAAATCAGTGTCCACAGCTATCTTCATTGCCATAAAGTCGATTCACTCTTGTTTTTTATCAAAGGTGAACATTATCATTAAAAAAACAATGAAAACCTACAAGGCCTCCTGAGTGTAACACTTGATGGTGTCTGTGATCTTCATATTAAAGACGGTACTGAGAGGAGCTCTGACGGGTGAGGAGTAGTAGTTGGCAAGAAAAAGGAGAAGCTGCCTACACTTGCTGGCTCCGTTTCTCACATGCCGGGCACTCACCATCTAATTTGGCTTCTCTCTTCTTTGGAAAGAGTTCTCCTAGAGTCACCAGTAGCCTCCATATGGCTGAATTCAAGGGGTATTTTTAAGTCCTCATTTAACTTAGATGTCCAGAAGTATTTTACTCCATAAGCCAGCCCCTCTTATTTGAAATACTTTTTTCTCATGGCTTCCATGATACCACACTCTCCTACTTTCTCCTTCATAGTTTTTACCTTTTATATTCAGTCTCCTTCACTACTTGATCAAGAAATATTTGCATTCACAAAGTCCTCCTACCTTTTTCCTCAATAATCATTGCCTGATTGATGTTTCTTTTCTATACTCAGATGACTGACAAAATAATAGTTTCAGTCCAGATCTTCAAGAGCTCATGACTCTGCTCCCAAATCTATCTGGTTCTCTCTCTCTCTCTCTCTCTCTCTCTCTCTCTCTCTCTCTCTCTCTCTCTCTCTCTCTCCCTCCCCCTGGAAACAGCATTATTATTTGTTCTCTTTTGCAAGTCAGACACTAAGAGTTGTGCTCTGCCTCTCTCCCTCCCTCATCCTTCACATCCATTGACTGCCAACTCCTGCTACCAACTCCAAGGCAGCCCTTCTACCCACCACATTTCTTCATCTCTACTGCCATAATGCTAGTCCCAACTTCCATCATCTATCCCTAAGAACGGAGATCTCATGGCTATAAAGAGAGGAAAGAATGGAAGTTAAGAAAAGACCAACAGCCTTCTTTGCAACAATTATAGGTTTATATCTGTTAAGATAAGTATAATATTCAATAAAACAATACGTTTCTCTAATCTACGTCTTCTTGTTTAATTCAAGACAATTTCGCAGACCATAGAAAGGTCTCGCCTCTTCAAGGCCTTTGGCCAAGGAGTTCGTAAGTCCTATGTTTAGCAGACCACAGTGGTGGTGGCACCGTGTCTGTGGAGGAGAGAAGCGAGTGGGGCCTGATCCACTCTAGAAACTCCTTATGCCCAGGGATCCAGAGAAAACTGTGTACGCTTGCTCTCTCTCCCTGGTTTCTTGAGTCATCTTTTGGCTGAGATCAAAAGGTTTCTTCAGGTCATTTTTGACCCCAACTTTCAGTGGAGGGTTAGGTTTGACAAGGTCACAAGCTCTTCTTTCCTGATACTCCCTTGACACCTGTCCAGCAACGAATACTGCCCCTGGAAATGGATTTGCAGGAGGAGCTCAACCCAAGCCTGAACTAACCTACAGCCAGTTCAGACTGGAGCTGAACTGGTCTTGGTGAGTTTGTCATTTGTCTTCATCATCTGCTGAATTTGATGTGTATGATACACCCAAAGTCCCAACTCAGAAAATGGTCTCAAGATCAACCTCATAAACAGAAACAAGTGCAACAGGATTCCAAACAGTGGCTCTTACTCCCCAATTCTGCTCCTTGGCTAGTCATTCCCATTTCTGTAAATGCCACATCTGGGCAGTAGTTATTCATACCCAAGACCATAAAGTCATCATCTTCTCTCTAACCACTTCCTCCCTCATTTATTAAGCCACCAAGTCCTCTTGTTTCCACCTACAAAACACTCCTAGAGTCTTTTATTTCTTCCTATTCTCACAGGCACCACCTTAGTTGAAGCCATCATATTCCTGTCCCCTGACCACAGTGATAGCCTCCTAGCTGGTCTTGCTGCATCAACTCATCTCCCCCCAATTTATTCTCTACACAGAAACTTTAGCGATATTTTTAAAACATGAATTATACTGTGGTCCCTCTCCCTTTGCTCACTATGCTCTACTCCATTTACTTCTTTCAGTTCTTTGAACATTAGCATTCTATATCCTTCCTCAGGGCCTTTGCACATACTGTTTTCTTCATCCAGAACTTTTTATTTTTTCATCGTCTTGTTGCAGAAAAGATCCAAAATTAGACTGACGAGAAACAAAGCAGCACTCGGAGAGGTGGAGAACTCAGGTTTATTATGCAGGCGGTCCCAGAGGAGCTAGCGCTCTGAAGATCTGGGCCTGGAGCTCAGTTGCAACATTCCTTATATAGACCCATTTTGGCACCTGCTGATTGGTTAATTTGTCCTCAGACCGTTACAAAGTGGTGGGAGTTGCTATGGTTGTCAGTAGTTACATTGTGTTACAAAGGGCAGGAGTTGCTATGGGTTACTGGCAGTTACAAAGTGTTACAAAGCGTGGGAGTTGCTAGGGGGTACAAACAGTGACATTTGTTGCTTGGATGATCAAACAAAAGGGAAGGTGAGTCTTTAGTCAATTTTGAGTACAGTCCATGCAGCAAGCACATCTACAGAAGCAGAACAGAGAGCTGATTAGCCTTTTGAATGAAAATTTCTCTTCATTCCCCGCTTTTGATGCCCGTTTAAATTCTTATAGGGAATCAACCTCTTGATCTTCCTGGGCCAGGGGCTGGTAATTCCACAGCGTAAGGATCTTTGCTGCAATCTTTCTCTCTACTATAGCCTCTATGAGGGAGGTAATTGACTGGACAACAAGAGACAACAGGCAAGGGAGAAGGAGGCAGGCCCCAAGGAGGAGGCGTCCTATTCCAACTAAGGTCTTAAAGCCCCCTACAAGTAGAGAACAGTCCTCCAAAGAGGTTATTAGGGTCCCATCCTATCCAACTCTGTATGGGTACTAAGCTATTTTTCTAGTATTAGTAGCTATATCGGTTACAGCCTGGTTGTTGTCGTCTATTTGGAGACAGCAATCAGATCAGTTAAACTTCCCGCATACTCCCCCTTCTTCTGCTAGCAAGTAGTCTAAAGCTAAATGGTTTTGATATATTGCCATACGCATCTGAGACTG
>NW_011888783.1:14177595-14181913 GCF_000151845.1 Pteropus vampyrus | reverse complement strand
GATCAGTTAAACTTCCCGCATACTCCCCCTTCTTCTGCTAGCAAGTAGTCTAAAGCTAAATGGTTTTGATATATTGCCATACGCATCTGAGACTGTTGTGTGGTCAAGAGTTCTAGGGCTGAGACCATCTGGTTAGTAATGATCTCTAACATGGCTTGTAATCTGATAATTCGATTAAGCATGTATATGGGGATTCGGTAACCCCAGCTCCCGTCTTGGGCCCAAGTTGTGGGGCCATAGTATTCGATGATATGGTGGGGTGGCCATTCATTTTCTCCCCATGTCTGTTGCCCCCTACTTCAAGTGACCTCTTAGTCCTGGCTTTTAAGTCTTGATATAAGGGAACACCTATCTCATTTCCTCCTTTGTCTGGTAGGAGGAAGAAGTCAGGTTGAATGATCCCGATGGTGCAACTTCTCTTCTGTGTTGCTGGGAGTTGGGTATAAGCCCTCTTCCCACAAATCCAAAAGAGCCCATCTGGCACTTTCCAACTCCTGGGGCTAGTGGAGTTGAGGTTTTCCCAGAATGTGCTAATAGCTGGGATGGCATGGAAAGGGTTAGGGACCATGCCTTCCTTTATATTACAGTTTTGACAGTTGAACTTTGGTTGAAAGAGTGGCCTCTGCACAATCATGGTTGGGAGGCCCCTCCACAGTGGGCAGAAATGTAGCAGGGTTCAATGTACGTACAGTTTTGAGGCAGACTCATGGATTTTCACAAAGCGGTCCCTGATAATGAGTTATTCTGGCATTGGTCAGCCCCTTATGTCCTTGATTATTCATTAATGCAGTTACAGCATAGGAGAACTTTCCATTTATATTTTGTCTCAGTGTAAGTTTGTCTGCTTCTCTGACCAGGATTACCATGGCAGCTAAGGCCCGGAGACATGGTGGCCATCCCGCAGCCACCTGATCTAGCCTTTTGGTCAAATATGCAATCGGGCACTGCCATGGCCCGACTGTTTGTGTGAGGACTCCCAGTGCAGTGTGATTCTTCTCATGTACAAAGAGGTTAAAGTCCTGTGTCACATCCGGTAGTCCTAATGCTGGGGCTCTGGTTAACAGTCTTTATTTCTCTAAGCTTTTTCTTGTTTGGAGCCCCATTCCAGGGGGTCTTTACTAGACTCAGCTGTGGCCTCATACAGTGGCTTGGCAATCTCAGAGAAACCTGGTATTCAGATCCGACAGAATCTGGCAGCCCCTAGGAATTCATGGACTCCTCGCTTGGTGTTTGGCTGAGATATTGAGCAGATGGCCAGTTTCCTTTCATGTCCAAGTGCCCGATGTCCTTCTGAGATGATGAACCCAAGGTATCTGACCTCTTGTTTGCAGATTTGGGCTTTCTTCCATAACACCATGGTAGAGAGCAGGGCCAATAAGGCTCCAGTACCTTTCCAACAGTCCTTGGGTGGGGCTAGCTAGCAGCAGGTCATTTACGTACTGGAGTAGAGTGCAGTTCAAACTCTCTCCAGGGAAGGCATCCAGATCTGTGGCCAGTGCTTCACCAAACAGGGTGGGTGAGTTCTTGAAGTCCTGTGGCAGTTGAGTTCAGGTCAGTTGCATTTTTTTCCTGGTGTGTGGGTCTTCTCACTCAAAGGCGAACAAAGGCTGGCTGGCCAATGATAACCGGACACTGAAAAAGGCGTCTTTAAGGTCAAGGCATGTGAAACAGTTTGCTTGAGCAGGTAAGAGACTCAGGAGGATATACGGGTTCGAGACTACTGGATGGCTGGTGACCACTGCCTTGTTGAAGGCAGGATGGTCCTAGATGGGGTGGTAGTCGTTCCCTCCAGGTTTCTTGACCAAAAAGAGCAGAGTGTTCCAAGGTGACTGAAACTCGACTAGGATTCTGGTATCGCGTAAACACTGGATATGGTCCCGAATTCCTAGGCATGCTTCCCGTGGCACTGGATATTGCCTTTGTGTGACAGGGGAGGCTCTTGGTCTCAGGTCTACCACAATAGGTGCATGATTTTCGGCTAGACCTGGGGCCCCTTTTTCTGCCCAGACAGCAGGGAACTCTTCTAGCAGACTGGTTGGATTTATTTGTTTTCCTCCCAGAGAATAAAGACGCCATTTGTCCTCCCTGGGCACAGTCACAGCCATCATTAGAGCTGGCTGGCTCCTCAGTGTGAGGCTGGTGGGCTTCCCTAGGGTAAAGGTGATCTGTGCTCCAAGCTTTGTTAATAAGTCTCTACCCAAAAGGGGGATGGGGCACTCTGGTAGGTACAGGAACTCATGAGTCACTAGGTGGCCCCCTAACCGATATGAGCGGGCTTCGCAGAACGAGCAGGTGACTCAGTCCCCCGGGGCCCCAGCAATAGTTGCTGTTCGATCGTGAGGGGAGCCACGAGTGTGGTTACCACAGAGCGTTCAGCCCCAGTGTCCACCATGAAAATCATTGATTGGCCCCCTACTTCTAATGTGACCGTAGGATCCTGGGGGACTAAGATCAGGGAGCCTGGTTGTTCCTAGTCTGGTTGTTCTTCAGCCTGGCCAATAAGCTCTTGGATGACTGGCTCAGGCTGGTACTTTCTTTTACGAGGTTGATTGAACTATTTGGCCATTCAGACGTTTTCCTACGATGAGGGCACTCATTTCTCCAATGGCCAGTCTCTTTGCAGTAGGTGCATTGGTCACAGTGAAGTAGGAGTCTCCTTTTGGTTTCTCTCTTCTGTGGAGGAGCAGCCTGTTGTACTGGACCCGGGTTCCCTAATGCAGCTGCCAGCACGGACACCTGTTTCATCCATTTGTCAGCTACCTTTTGGGCCTCCTGATCACAGTTTACAAACACCTTGTTTGCGACCTCCAGTAGCTGGGTGGCGTTCATCCCAGCAAAGCCCTCTAATTTTTGAAGCTTGTGGCAGAGGTCAGTGAAGGATTGAGCCACAAATGCCGCATTGACCATGCGCTGGTTCTCTCATGCTTCAGGGTCAAAAGGGGTATACACACAGAACGCCTTGCACAGTCTCTCATAGAACTCTGTGGGCAACTTATGTGGCTTCTGGAGTACTTCTGCCATTTCTGACATGTTGATTGGCTTCCTAATCCCAGCTTTTACCCCTTGCAGTATGGCCTGCTGGTACCTATCGAGAGACTCTCTTCTATGTAGAAACTTGAAGTCCCAATTGAGCTTGGCGTCTGGCACAGCCCCTGAGGCCCATGCTACAGGGTCTAGTACACCGTCTGATACTTGTCTTTGAAGCCATTCCTGTGCTTCTGACAGAATGTGGCATCATTCTTCTGTGTTGAAGAGAGTTAGGAGGAGTTTATGGCAATCATCCCAGGTAAGCTGATGAGTTTGGAAGATGGACTCGAGCAGATCAATCATCACCTGGGGTTTCTCCGAATAGGGCGTAGTGTGCTGTTTCCAGTTGAGGAGGTCAGTTGTGTTGAATGGCTGATAGTAGAGGACAGGGAGGCCCGGCTGGAGTGTGCCATTCTCTCCAATCTCAAGGGACCTTGCGCCTCTCAGAGGGGCATATCTGAAGGGTCGTAGATTGCTGAGCTGGTTGCATGGCCGAGCGAAGGTGCCATGGACTCGGGCTTGGTGGTCGCTTGGGCTGTTGGGGCGGTGAAGGCACTCATGGTGGAGGGCTGTTTGGCAATTGTGGGTAGAGTGGCTGTGCAGGGATTGGCGGAGCTGCTGGGATGTACGGCGGTGGGAAGATAGGTTCTTCCTCGGAGTCCCCTTGGTGAATGAATTTTGCTGGCTCTTCCTTGTCCTTTCTCCGAATCGATCAGGCCACAAGTACCTATTCGTGCAAAACCATAGTTAATGGGATACTATAGTAGCGATTTGCAACCATGAGTCTACGTACGGAAACTGGTCTGGATGTCCAGGGTTCCCTGTTACTACCTGGCACACAGTTCTCACAGTGGGGAGGTCTAGGGTCCCTTTCAAAGGCCATCCTACCTGAAGACAGGCTGTTCAAGCTCACAAAGAGTATGAAGCTTTCCCGGGGTCAGCTTGACCCTGTAATCCTCTGAGAAAACTGTCTTAAAATTTTTCAACATACAATTTAAGACGGTTGGCTTAGAGGAACCTCCCCCCAGGCCTCCCACGACAGACAACAATCACACCACATGGAGGGTTGGGGGATAGGGTTGGGGAAACTTTGGAGGGGACGTCACTCGCTTTGCTTGTCTCCGGCCGCACCCTCACGGAGATATTTCAGGTGCCTCTTAGCACTGCTGGGTCGGTATAAACGCCCGACCCGGATCACTGGAGTAGATTCCTCATGGAGATCCAGTGATTCCACCTTAAGCCATCTGAGGTTCACCATGGAACCACGGACTGCGGCTCAACTCTCGCTTCT
>NW_011888783.1:14174673-14176315 GCF_000151845.1 Pteropus vampyrus | reverse complement strand
TCCTCATGGAGATCCAGTGATTCCACCTTAAGCCATCTGAGGTTCACCATGGAACCACGGACTGCGGCTCAACTCTCGCTTCTTGGCAAGGCTACGTTTCAGTTATTCAGCACTCACTCTCTTCCATGCAGCCTCCCACCATTCCTTAACCTATCATGTGGAGTGTAAGCAGCTGCTCCTCTTAACCTGTAGAGGGCGCTTGGTTATTCTCTGGAGGGTGGTTGGGCCTCCCTTTGCCCAGTGTTAACCAAACACATTCCACCCTGTGATGGTGACGCAAAGGTAAAGAAGGGTGTGTGCCCCCTCCAAAGAGAAGACCATTCAGATGCTCATCTGGCTGTGTCCCGAAGGAGCTTAGGTGACGCTTAGCTGTAGTGGACTCAGCTTTGTGACTCAAGATCAGACACTAGTCCAATGCTGCCCTGGACCATATGCTGTATACCATGTAACTGCAGAATGAGCCCACACAGACTACGTAGCCTTTAGGGAACCTTAAGGGTGCCCAGCTGTGGAGCCACCAACTCGTACCTGAACGATCAAGCTGGCCAAGCCGCTCATTCATTCACTCATTGATACATCAGGTTAAAATATTGCCTCCTCCATTTTGGAAGGCCCTAACCTGACATCACCCCCACTGGGGAGACCCAGATGACTCCTCCCTCTTTTGGAGACTCTGATGTATTCCCCACTGGGAAGACCCTGACCAATGTCTTCTAACTGAAGACTAGGAGGTGATCAAGCTCCTCTTCCATCTGGAGACGGGACCTGACTGGGGGCTGATCCTGGGACCTTACCTTATCCCATGGCCTTTGCTGGTGTGTTGGTCAGTCCCTCCTATGAGTCTGGTTGGGGGCTCAGCCATCTGGGAGTCAGGGTGCCGGTCCGAAAGAGAACCTGAAATACTCATCACGCCTGATACTTAGCACGCCTCCTCATTTGTCTTGGAGCCCCTCTGCCCCAGCCTGGCCAAGCCACCGGTCTAGTGGCTCAAAGGGCCGGCATGGTTGGAATCTCGCTGGGGCCTCCAGAAATGTTGCAGAAAAGATCCAAAATTAGTCTGGCGAGAAACCCAGCAGTACTCAGAGTGTTGGAGAACTCAGGTTTATTAGTGGGCAGTCCTGAGGAGCTAGCACTCTGAAGATCTGGTCCTGGAGCTCAGTTGCAACATTCCTTATACAGACCCTTTTTGGCAGCGGCTGATTGGTTAATTTGTCCTCAGACTGTTACAAAGTGGCAGGAGTTGCTATGGTTGCTGGTAGTTACATTGCATTACAAAGGGCAGGAGTTGCTATGGGTTACTGGCAGTTACAAAGTGTTTCAAACTGCAGAAGTTGCTAGGAGGTACAAACAGTTACGTTTGTTGTTTAGACAGATCAAACAAAAGGGAAGGTGAGTCTTTAGTCAATTTCGAGTACAGCCCGTGCAGCGAGCATATTTACAGAAGCAGAACAGAGCTGATGAGCCTTTTGAATGAAAATCCCTCTTTAATCTAATTTTTTGCTCATTTCGAAGGTTCAGATTAAATGTCATTTCTTTGACTTCCCAAACTAAATTGAATTCCTCTTACACTCTTTCAAATGACTCTTTATCTTTTTATTTCAATTGTTATAAAGGATAATTATACACTTATTTTTATGATTAA
>NW_011888783.1:14170696-14173113 GCF_000151845.1 Pteropus vampyrus | reverse complement strand
CAAACATTTTCTGGGTCTTAACGGATAGTATTTTGACTTTGGTGGAGACATATCATAGGTCACAAGGTGGTAAAAGGTCTAATAAAGAGAGACTGGGTGCTGATTTTGTGGCTGCTTTGCTGAGTGACCCTGGAGGCAGACTTAGAGGCTCTGTGACCTTAAGCAAGCTATCTGACCTCTTTCTGCCTCAATTTCCTTACCTATCATGAGAATAATAATAATTGCTGCTTCATAGTGTTGTTCGATGATTAGATGAGTTGATATCCAGAAAGCACTGAGAATAATACCTAGTACATGGTTAGCACTCCATGTTAGTTGCTTACCTCCTATTTTCTTCATTTTTTTCATTAATAAATGATTATCCCACTACCTTGCCTCCAGTGAATGTGGTTAAGAGTAAGCCACTGGTACTGCCCTGAGAAATGTTTAAAGCAGAAGACAGAAATGACCATTTAATGCATTCGTTTATAACATAAATGAGCAAGGAAACATTTTCAAGTATGAAAAGTTTGGAGTTATGTGGTTCATCTTCTTACTCGATTCAAAAAAGTTCTCCTCTGGACGCTCATTAGGGGTTTCTTCCCCTTATTTGGGCTCTCTTCTTCAACCTCCCTTCCATCCCAACTCCTTAGTTTTCTTAAACTTTATTTTTTCCCCCTCAGGAAAGTGAAAGAGAATAACAGCTCCAGCTAGAGACGCTTGCTTGAAATAGCACTGGCACACAGCAGCTTCCTTTGCAGGCCTCTGCCAATGAACCCAGCCCTGTCCACAGATCCTGGGTATGTGGCTGGGTCCCCAGTACAGGCCCTTGACCCTGAGGCCTGGTGGCAGGCCTGGGATTTTTTGAAGAAAAGAATGATCTCCCTCCAGAGACCAGTCAGGCACCACCCAACTTGTTATCGTTGGGGTCTGTGCCAAGTACAACACCAGGAAAATCTCTTTTTCATTGTTTGATGTTTCCATGGACTTTGAAAAATTCCCATATCTTATAGCCAAGTCCAGAATTCAATTAGACCTCACTGACAGTTGCTGAAAAAAAAAAAAAAAAAATCCCATTCAAGGTCCTGAGACTCTTCCGACTGGCTTTGTTTGTGGCCTCCTGGATGATGTTTCTGACGCGCTGCCACAGCTCCTTCCTCAAATCCCCTTCACACACACGCTGACCCTTACTCTGCTTTGCGATATAAATTATTCATCTGATTTTTTCATCACCAGGCAGACATGACTAAGGAGTGCTTCTCTCTCTAACGTGAAGTAATGGACGTTTCTCTGATTTCCTGCTATGTGGTTAGGGAATTATTAAAATGGGCTTGTCTTTAATAGTCAATTTTTTTGAGTATTATAGCTCCATAGATAGCCACATACTCCCCGTTTCCTAAGGTGGCTGTGATGGCTTGTGAGTACAGCGACTCTCCAAGAGCTGTATCTTTATATTTCTCTATTTCTTTTCCACGTCATCTCTCTGGACACAGAGAGGGAGAAGGGTAGTAATGTGGGAATTTCATGTTGGAAAAAAAAATTTCACAACCCCCAAAATCTCCGGAGTGCTTTCTATTTCCCCTCCCCCTCCTTACTAACCACGCCACCAGCAACACTGACACCTAGTGGCTAAACATAAATTAGTCCCTTCATTCTGCGGAGTAGCTTTTTCCAGAAAAAATTTCCTTTAGAAGCAAATAAAGATTGACCTTTCTGTCTCTCTGTGAATGCACAGAATGGTAGATTCTTCATAATTAAGAGCTAAATATATTATTTGGGGATAGGCAGATACATAATTTTTTCTTAAGAACATATTGGAGCTTTTAGTCTGTTTTCTTTATGGTGTTGTAGACTTGTGCTTGGTTTTCTTTTCTTAGATAATGGCCACTTTGATTTTATTCTAATTTTAAAAGTTGGCAGCTGCTCAGCAATATTTTAAATGTCAACATTTATAATGCGTAGTTAAAGGTAGATTATTTTTTAATGAGTGATATTACAAAGCAGTCATTTGCATAAATGTCTCAAACTCTTGAAACCACAGTTACTGGCAAAAATGGTTTTCATTTTAATAACAGTAATCTCCAAGAAGAGGTGAAGCACTTTCTTTTAAGATTTTTTTCAATAAATGAGAAAACGTAAAAACATCTACAATTTTTAATAAAATCTTTCAGAGGTTACAAAAATATGGGGAAACCATGAATCCTTTTTAAAAAACTTTTTTTATTTTTAAATAATTATAGATCCACAGAAAAATAGTACAGAAAGATACCTTCATCCAGTTTTCCCCAATGGTAACATTTTATATAACTAGAACACAATGTCAAAACCAAGAAATTCATATTTCTACAATCCAGGGAATTTCTTTAGATTTCATCTGTTTTACTTATCCTAAGGAATCTGTGTGTAACTTTATGCAATTTTATCACAGATGTAGATGC
>NW_011888783.1:14140983-14170646 GCF_000151845.1 Pteropus vampyrus | reverse complement strand
TGGCTCATTAGAAGCGTAATAGGAGTGAGAAATCTGACAGATGATTGCATTGTTCATGCTTAGTGTCTATCCTAAAAGTAATATAATAAGAAACTTCACAAAATCTTTGACTGTGCTCTGATACTCCTTTTTATTTTCAAGAGTAAATGCTTCCTCTGTGTTTATTTCTTGGGACTGCTTCTTCTGGTTTGACTTTATTTGATTTTCAAGAGGGAGCTATCTGCTAATAGTGGCTTTGTTCCAACTGAGAAACTGGCCTCCTCACATCTCTTAGTGGCAAATTGCAATACTGTTGCTGGACTAGCAAACTGTTCCTTAGCCTCAGTATTGCTACCAGGGTTATTAGGGGACACACATGTGTTTTCTTTGTTTCTTCCCCTCCCCCTCCAAGTCAGTGCCCAAAAGGCATTTTATGTAGCTTCAGCTATTTTGAGTACAGTTATACAATTGGCATGAACTTATTTTGGCTAAAGCTTAGTGTGTGTGTATGTGTCACGTAAATTACAGTGAAAGGATGGTGTACAGTCTCATAGAGCTAGTGGACCCTGACTAGGTATTATGTGGAAATGTGAACATAAGTTGATCCAGAGACGTCTCAAGGGCTTACTTCAAGTAGTGTTTGAACCTGTGAGCCACAACAGGTATGACTGTAAGGGTAGGCAACTCTCACTATGCATTCCATCCTTTGGTGTACTGCTTTGCCAGAATGTAGCAAGTAGAGAAATCTCACTGTACAAACATTTTCTGGGTCTTAACGGATAGTATTTTGACTTTGGTGGAGACATATCATAGGTCACAAGGTGGTAAAAGGTCTAATAAAGAGAGACTGGGTGCTGATTTTATGGCTGCTTTGCTGAGTGACCCTGGAGGCAGACTTAGAGGCTCTGTGACCTTAAGCAAGCTATCTGACCTCTTTCTGCCTCAATTTCCTTACCTATCATGAGAATAATAATAATTGCTGCTTCATAGTGTTGTTCGATGATTAGATGAGTTGATATCCAGAAAGCACTGAGAATAATACCTAGTACATGGTTAGCACTCCATGTTAGTTGCTTACCTCCTATTTTCTTCATTTTTTTCATTAATAAATGATTATCCCACTACCTTGCCTCCAGTGAATGTGGTTAAGAGTAAGCCACTGGTACTGCCCTGAGAAATGTTTAAAGCAGAAGACAGAAATGACCATTTAATGCATTCGTTTATAACATAAATGAGCAAGGAAACATTTTCAAGTATGAAAAGTTTGGAGTTATGTGGTTCATCTTCTTACTCGATTCAAAAAAGTTCTCCTCTGGACGCTCATTAGGGGTTTCTTCCCCTTATTTGGGCTCTCTTCTTCAACCTCCCTTCCATCCCAACTCCTTAGTTTTCTTAAACTTTATTTTTTCCCCCTCAGGAAAGTGAAAGAGAATAACAGCTCCAGCTAGAGACGCTTGCTTGAAATAGCACTGGCACACAGCAGCTTCCTTTGCAGGCCTCTGCCAATGAACCCAGCCCTGTCCACAGATCCTGGGTATGTGGCTGGGTCCCCAGTACAGGCCCTTGACCCTGAGGCCTGGTGGCAGGCCTGGGATTTTTTGAAGAAAAGAATGATCTCCCTCCAGAGACCAGTCAGGCACCACCCAACTTGTTATCGTTGGGGTCTGTGCCAAGTACAACACCAGGAAAATCTCTTTTTCATTGTTTGATGTTTCCATGGACTTTGAAAAATTCCCATATCTTATAGCCAAGTCCAGAATTCAATTAGACCTCACTGACAGTTGCTGAAAAAAAAAAAAAAAAAATCCCATTCAAGGTCCTGAGACTCTTCCGACTGGCTTTGTTTGTGGCCTCCTGGATGATGTTTCTGACGCGCTGCCACAGCTCCTTCCTCAAATCCCCTTCACACACACGCTGACCCTTACTCTGCTTTGCGATATAAATTATTCATCTGATTTTTTCATCACCAGGCAGACATGACTAAGGAGTGCTTCTCTCTCTAACGTGAAGTAATGGACGTTTCTCTGATTTCCTGCTATGTGGTTAGGGAATTATTAAAATGGGCTTGTCTTTAATAGTCAATTTTTTTGAGTATTATAGCTCCATAGATAGCCACATACTCCCCGTTTCCTAAGGTGGCTGTGATGGCTTGTGAGTACAGCGACTCTCCAAGAGCTGTATCTTTATATTTCTCTATTTCTTTTCCACGTCATCTCTCTGGACACAGAGAGGGAGAAGGGTAGTAATGTGGGAATTTCATGTTGGAAAAAAAAATTTCACAACCCCCAAAATCTCCGGAGTGCTTTCTATTTCCCCTCCCCCTCCTTACTAGCCACGCCACCAGCAACACTGACACCTAGTGGCTAAACATAAATTAGTCCCTTCATTCTGCGGAGTAGCTTTTTCCAGAAAAAATTTCCTTTAGAAGCAAATAAAGATTGACCTTTCTGTCTCTCTGTGAATGCACAGAATGGTAGATTCTTCATAATTAAGAGCTAAATATATTATTTGGGGATAGGCAGATACATAATTTTTTCTTAAGAACATATTGGAGCTTTTAGTCTGTTTTCTTTATGGTGTTTTAGACTTGTGCTTGGTTTTCTTTTCTTAGATAATGGCCACTTTGATTTTATTCTAATTTTAAAAGTTGGCAGCTGCTCAGCAATATTTTAAATGTCAACATTTATAATGCGTAGTTAAAGGTAGATTATTTTTTAATGAGTGGTATTACAAAGCAGTCATTTGCATAAATGTCTCAAACTCTTGAAACCACAGTTACTGGCAAAAATGGTTTTCATTTTAATAACAGTAATCTCCAAGAAGAGGTGAAGCACTTTCTTTTAAGATTTTTTTCAATAAATGAGAAAACGTAAAAACATCTACAATTTTTAATAAAATCTTTCAGAGGTTACAAAAATATGGGGAAACCATGAATCCTTTTTAAAAAACTTTTTTTATTTTTAAATAATTATAGATCCACAGAAAAATAGTACAGAAAGGTACCTTCATCCAGTTTTCCCCAATGGTAACATTTTATATAACTAGAACACAATGTCAAAACCAAGAAATTCATATTTCTACAATCCAGGGAATTTCTTTAGATTTCATCTGTTTTACTTATCCTAAGGAATCTGTGTGTAACTTTATGCAATTTTATCACAGATGTAGATGCATAAACCACTGCCACAATCAAGATACAGGACCGTTCCATCTCTATAAAAATACCTCATTCTACCCCTGTATAATATTAAAATAAGCAAATGAACCCAGATACCTTGCCTATGTCAAGAAGTCATGTGTATATCATCATTAGCATCATCATATGCCTTTATTGAACTCTTTGCTCTTGTTGTGTTAATTGCTTTATATGAGTTATTTCATTTATTTTTTGCAGTAACCTTATGAGGTAAAAACTATTTACTTTTTTTCCTTTTTCTTTTTTACAATTGCATTTTTTCAAAAAGCCAGCAAGGGTAAAATTAAACAAAGAAAAATGATGATTCACTTGATGTCCTCTAACATACCAGATAGAGTTTGCTTTAGGCCTAGTTTTAAATTTGATACAGATGCAATTCAGTAAATATTGAAAACTGATAAAGGGATGAAAGGTGCTGACAAAGTACGATTTCCCAGGTAAGGGCCTCTCTTGAGACCCTCCAATTGCCAAGGTCAGCCTTGGCTCTCTAGAGCCCCAAGGACAAAGCTGGTTCCTCCTCAATGGTTTGACACCGCCAGAAGTAACTGGTTGGAAGGGTTTAGCTCTTTCAATTCCTCCTTATTGGTTTTGTTTCTGACATTTTACATCTACAAATATTTGAGTATCTGTCGAGCTACAACTTGTTGGAGAAAATTGACATCATGAAATATCACAATGATTTGAATTAGCTACTCTGGAGTAAGGAAAGCTGAAAGATGATTTAATGATTGTTTTCATCTGTCCAGGTAGGCTATTTGAGAGAAGAACACTGGACTGCAAATCAGAGATTCACCCTAGTGTTGGCTTTGCTGCTAATTCGTTTGTGACATGTGAACTTCCAGGGTCTTAGATTTCTCGAGTGAAAATAAGGACATTTGGCAGGTAATGGCGGTTATGGATTGAATGTTCGTGTCTCCTCAAATTCATAGGTTGAAAGCTTATTACTCAATGCAATAGTATTTGGAGTGGGGGCTTTGGGGATTGAGCCCTCATGAATGAGATCCATGTCTTTATGAAAGGGACCCCAGAGACCTCTCTCACTCCTTCCACCTTGCGAGGACACAGTGAGAAGACAGCCAACTGTGAACCAGGAAGCAGGCTCTCACCAGACTTCAAATCTGCTGGTGCCTTGACCTTAGACTTCCCAGCCTCTAGGACTGTGAGAAATAAATCTTTGTTTTTTAAGCCATTCAGTCTGTGGTACTTTTGCTACAGTGGCCCAAATGGACTAAGACAAAGGCCAAAGTCCTTTTCAATGCTATCTTTATAAAATAAATGTTAAAAGGGTTTCTTAATAGTACTGATATCTAATTATTGGGTAGGTGACAAAAGTTAATTAAAAATGCTCCATATCACTTAAAATAGACTTCTACCTCAACATGGATGCTTTAGATGCTATGGATTCTTGTAACTATGCCTTTTAGAGTCTTTACTCAGACTTTCCTCTGGAAGTCACTTTCGATCTTGAAATTTTAATGAAATTTATTTGTTAGTAAATAATGTGCAAATGCATGGTACATTCTAATGCACCATTTATGGTAACAGGAATCTCACTAGCGAGGAAATCATGATGTTGAATTCCTGTTTTAAATATGTCTCTTTCCAGCTGCGTGATCTTTGGCAAGTTCCTTGACCTGCGTGAGTCATGTTTCTCCTTAACAGTTAGCTATCTACTGAAAATTTCTCAGTTATCTTTCAGGAAACTTACTAGACAAAGTTGAAAATACTGAGAAATACTTTGTAGTCTAGGACAAGTAAAATAGTACTCCACTACTGTATAAATTTGGGAAAAAATAACTTAGACATGTGATTTACTATACATGCAAAAGGAAAATAACCTTTAATTACTTTGGAATAATTACTTCTACCCACCAAAACTTAGCACTTACATTTTAGTATTGGTAGTACCCTGCTTTTAGACATAATACATTTCCAACGACATGCATGAAATTTAAGTGTAAAGGTAGTACAACAGACTCCATATTTTAAGGGAGAAGACTATTCATTTCCAGAGAGTTAATAATTTTAATTGATTTAGTCATTTAGTCAGTATGTTTTTATTGAGCATATACTATGTGCCAGACACTGTTCTAGATACTGGGGAGATATCAGGGAACAAAATATGTAAAACATTTCTGCTATCATGGCCTTACATCATGAGGGTTGCATGGGGGAAACAGAAATAGGTAAAGTAAAAAGGCAGAGTATTTAATTCATTAGAAGGTGATAGATGAGAGGAATCAGCATTGCATGAGGAAGGGTTTGAGTGTGTTTGTGAAGGGTACAAATTGTTGTAGAGTGGCCTAGGAAAGCCTTTGTGAAGAGGACTGGTGTGTGAGAGTCTGACAGGCAAAGACGGCTGATGGGTTCCAGTCACCTAATGTGCAACTTCATTTCCATACCAAGAAAGTTTCATACTGAGAGAGTCCCTAGAACCGGACTCAGAAAGAAGATGGCACTAAATCTCGGCGGTCTTTCTCGTACCATGCTGAAGTTGGAGCCAACAGAGGCTGCTAAAATGAGTTTCTCTCGTGGGCAGCTCTGGTAGATGGAACAGACGAAGGAAGCCAAAAAGGTTCATAACTTAGCAAAGGTTTTTAGCAACTTTGGGAGGAACTGAATATTCATTTACTAACTCAGCATTTTCTTTTCCTTAGCTAGCGGATTTGTTTGCTTGCCCGTTTAGGTAAACACCATTCTCAATCGGCGGCACCCCCCAGGTGCCTTCCATTGCTCCTATCAGCCGTCGCTCCTCAAGTTCAGCAGGTGTTGGCTTCCCACGTCTAATTGATAATGACCCATCGATGTTAAGAGGGAAAATATTTATTAGAGGTCTGGGTCACTTTCTTGTCTTCCTTCCTGTCTTGCAGAGTCAAATAATAGTGCCATTTTGCAGTGCAAGATGTAAAATTATTAAAAAAAAAAAATGGCATGCAAGTTCAGCTGCTAAGGGCCTTAATAACAGTACTGAATGGCTAGCTCCAAGTATAACTTTTTTGAAATAAAGAGAAGTGGCCTGGAAGAGTCCTTGCTGTAAAGCAGAGGTCTCCTTGACTCCTGACCCCAGGTCCACAGGTAGACATCTGCTTATCCACCTTCACCACCTGGGAACCTAGCCAGTGGCACAGAATTATTTAGTCCCCCTAATTTACTCCCCTACTTAATGTCACAGCCAGGACTAGCATTCAGCAAAGGCAATCTTGTGGTTTTTAGCATGCAGGCCACTCATTCCATTCCCTAATTACCTAATATTAAAAAAAAAAAAAATCCCCAGAGAGGTAAAAACTGGCTTAAAATTATACTTATGTGTAAATGACTGATACAAAATAAGAGCAGATTGTGGTGGGAAGAAAGATTAGATTCTAGTTAGATGAGGGTGGGAAGAGGCTCAGCAGGAGGACGCTGGGAGATGGAACAGAAGAAACAGAGTGGATGGAAGAACAGCGTTTTAATGTATTACCCCAAGCCAGCTCTGTGTATGTAAGACAGAAAGAGACTGGACTTAGAGGGAGAAGGCGACAGATTTTGGAAGGGAATATAAAGGGTGTATGGAGCAACTTGACCTCCGCCTCTTTCTCTGAAAGCCTTTGGAGTCTGCAGGCCCCTCATGGCACCTCGGAGTCCCATAGATGGTGGAAGCCATGCAGGATGTGTCTCCATCAGGAGCCTTGAAACGAGGTGGAGGGAGGCAGGGACCAGGCCAGTTTTTCAGCACAGCCACTGGATAGTCAGAGCAAGTTTGCCTGTTGCAGGGACCAAGGTGGGCCGAGCAGGTTTCACCCAGTGAACCATGGTCCTGAGGTCCTGTGCAAGGGAGAATTAGAGAGATATTTGTTCAAGGCAGCTAAAAAGAGTATGCCTAGGAATATAATCTAGGAGAACCCCGTCAGGGCGAGACAGAGTCAATGTTGTCATCACAACAACTGAAGCGAACGTCACTGTCGAAGAATGAAGCTGAAAACAGGATACATCAGCAGCAAGAAAGAGTCTAGGGGTAAGAATTCAGAACTAAAGTACCGGAATCTTTCCCAAAGCATATTCTACAGCATACTCCTCCAATGAAATGAGCTGCTCCAGAAAAGGCTTCCCATGGATTTCACTAAAAAGAAATTGAGATTACAACTACATACTTCTTACAGATTCATCAGCCTATTCAAAGGTCCAAGAAGTCCTACAACAAATAGAGCTGTTTGGCTTTACTTAACCCATATTTTTCTCAATTAGTTTAACTTTGGCCCCTTTTCATATGTTATACCTAATCTATTTCTAGAAACACACTTTGGGAAACATCCATATATCGTTCTTTTTCGCAGTCCAGTGATGTTGACCACCTATCTGAAGTCTTCCTGGCCACTGAGGAAGTGGCCTGGAAGAGTCCTTGCTGTAAAGCAGAGGTCTCCTTGACTCCTGACCCCAGGTCCACAGGTAGACATGGACACAGATTACACCCTCTCCAACATTTGGGCATCTGTTGAAATGTAGCTCAGAGAACATCAGCAACCTGCTATATTTACCCGAAAACTATTGTGACTATGCCATAGGAACCCTTTTGATTCATTGGGAAGAGCAGTTTTCTTCTTGCTGAGGAATACCCGTTTTCTCTCAACTTCCCTACCTGTATTTTTCAATCTAGAGAGTTTTTTTTGTTTGTTTGTTTTTTATGATGCTACCTCAAGGCACAGCTGTCAGTTCATTGCAGTTTATTACAAGCCAGTGCAGGCTAACAGACCATGAACCATTGATAACTAATATCCTTATTTACACCTCATCCCTCCTGAATAAAGGAACCGAATTGCTAAATTTGTTTTACTAAAGGACATTGATTACAAGAGTTGACAAAGCCACTTGTATGTGAAATTCCAACAGTCTAATATAAAAAGCTTTCTCTATCTTCATGTCTGAGGCTGGGGAGAAGGTTTATTTTCCTACTGTGTGTAAATAATGGATTTTGCCTTTTCTGGGAATCCATCATCGAGGAGTATGTTGAATACTCAAACAATGGCAGTCTAAATTGTCCCGCAGTGACACTAAGTAGCTGGAACTAATTCAGAAATGTGCACGAAGCATGATGAGGATAACTTTGTGTGTGAGGAGAAGCAGCACGCCTCACCTGCCTCCATCATAGCTCATCTCAGGACAGATACGGGCCGGGCCAAAGCTGCTCAGAAAATATAGAAGCTTGTTATAAATTACATCCAGCTTTTTTTCTTCTTTTTTTTTCCTTTCTTTTTTTTTAAATAAAAAAGAGTCTCTTTGTCAGATAGAGAACGTAAAAGCTCAAATACTTTTTACTCATTTTCTTGCTGAGAGCTGCAGGCATAACCAGTAGCAACTGCCAGTAATTAATCATAGCTTTGGAGATGGGAGCACACGTTCAAAGACATTTTCAACCCACTGAAACACGTCGTGGGTTTAAAATTCTGCCATAAAGCAGAATCTCCGGAATGAAGCTTTACATTCTTTCTGATTTTGAGGTACCTAGTGAGTGGCCAAAGGCAGCTCTTAGAAAATCATCAGGGATGACAGAATTTTTCTTGAGGGATTCTGGGCAGGCAAGCATCTCTGGACCACACTCGAGATAAGCAGCAAGATGGACAGAGACAAGCATGTGACAATGGGCAAAATATTAGCTGTTTTGGTAATGCTCTTTTGTTGCAATGAACAGAGATTCTCAAGTTATGGGAGTGATTTATTGCAAGGATGCTTGTGGAACAGCAGTGGAAACAGAAAATGCTCAGCACAGGAGATAGTTCTAGAAACCACATATGCTGTCTGTTGCTCTCAGCAGCCACAGGGATGCCCTCTATTGGTTTATCTGATTATTTTTGTCACCTGCTCCATTCTACCCTCTCCATGGACTGGTTTCTATTGCTTACTCATAGCGGCCCCTTTGTTATAATTTCAGCTTGCACATGTTCCTTCTTATTCTACCCTCTCTTTAACCTATCGTTTTTAAACCTCAGCTCTTATTACTAACTGACTCATTCTCTTGGCATTTTCATAGTTCATATTTCCAGAGAGCAAAATTAACTGGTCCAGATTATAGCTATGGGCCAGGCCACATCATTTGGTTTCTGGCCAGCCTGTGGATGTCCCTACCTTTGGGTCAGGTGTTCACTCTTGCTCTAATTAATCGGGACCAGGTGGAGTAAGGTTACACTGTTTAACAGCAGATCCTCTAGATCTGTTCCTTCAGCGGGGGCTGTGACTGGGCAGGCACAGTGATTGACATCTGAGGTCGTTGTCATATTCCTGTTCCATAATTAATGAGGTCCTCAGAGCAGCCCACACTGCACTCATGCACCAGCCTGCACAGCTGTCAAAGGTCAGTTCTACTTCTAAATAAGTCTCTAATCTGTTCAGGTCTCCCATCCTCACTGCCTCTATCCTCGTCCAGATTTTAATTATCAGAGTTATCTTCTTAACTTCTCTTCCTGCGAACATTCCAGTGCTCCCCCAATCTTGTACCCATCTTTCTAGGGTTCAAATCTGATCACAACACCATCTGCTTATAACATTCAGTGGCTCCTATTGTCTGAAGGGTAAAATCTAATTCCTTGATGTGGTTTAGAAGTTCTAGAGGTTTCCATGGCCTGGTCCCTGCCAGCCTCCTCCCACATCGTCTCTTACCATATCCCTCCTTTGCTCTCCGTGTCCAAGCTTACTCAGCTCCTATCAGTTTCTGCACTCTCTCTTGACTTGGGAGCTTTTTACCTGCTTTTCCCTTTGCCCATTCCCAACCCTCCCCCATTCCAGCTGAAATTTCGCATCCTCAGACTTTTCTAACTCTAGAGATAAGTGTGATGAGGACAGGGAGCACATCTACTCCCTGGTCCTGTGTTGCCACACAGTAGGTGCTCTGTAAACATTTCTTGTTGGTTAAATCCCGGAACTCCAAAAAGCTGTCATTTTCCAGAACTCCAAGAAGCTGTTATTTCTGTGTGGGAATCAAAGTGAAAGATAAATAAAAGAGATTTGGAAAAAGAAAGAAAGTGAACTGAAATAGAGAAGGACATAGTATAATGGTTTAAAAAAAACTTACAGAGTATAGGTAGATCCTTGAAGGAAGAAAAAAGACCTATGGACTTTGATTACTGAGAGAAATATGCAGCCCCCAGAGGGCTCAGCCAAGATCAAAGGACATTGCAAAGGAATCCGACTCAAGGATATCTAGCCATTAACAACAAGCAGGATTTAGGCTCTGGATTAATTTCTTTAGCAGGGAGAAGTTCAACTCCCTTCTAAAGCACTTGGAATGGCTGTGGTACTTTGGATGGTGTATGAACCTGGACACCTGCTTCCTAGGGTTTCTGGGACAGTCTGCATTCCAAGGTACAGCCTACAACGACCTTATGTGTTCATAGCATCCAGAGCTTGCATGTGCTTCTCGATAAAGGATCACAGAGGCTGTTGGAATATTTTCCCTTTAACAAATCTGGGCTAAGCTCCCCTCCTGTGTCCTATCCATCCCACCCTCATGGGAACTCAGGGGAGAGAGAAGAGCAGAACAACTTCACCACACTTCTGTGAAGGGTCAGATTCACCCCTCTCTGACATATCTAGGAGGGTCTCTAGCCTTCTCTAGGAGGGTCCTGGAGGCAAGCCGCCATGGTTGTTATCTCTACTGACATCAGTAGATAGTACATTTTCACAGTAGCTGCCAGAAGCATGCAAGTGAATCCACTCCCCACATGTTTTAATGCAAGAGTCTAAATTCTTGAGGTGGCAAAATAGGCTAGAAGCCAAAAAGAGAATGTCCACGTCATGTAATTTAGCAAGTGGAGGATAGAGCAGGAAAGGGAGATGACAAATGTATACTCAGTAATGTGACATCAAGAAATTAGTTCTCTTTAAGCACACAGATTAGCCACAACCTCTCATGGAATCCACTTCCTGCCAATATCAGCTTGTAACCAGAAAAGAACACAATCTTACCACAAACTCAGGAAGAAGAGGATGGCCAAAGTCAACAGGTATTGCAAGAACCTGAGGACTCATCTCCTTTGATAGGGGTCAGAGCAGGAAGAAATTACCCCTAGGAATTCACATCTGTGTCATGGGCTGAACTAGAGAGGCTTGTAGATCACACCCCCCAGCCATGTCCCTCCTAACATTTCCCCAAGTGACCTGCCATGCATGAGACTTGAGTCCAGCAACGTGGGTGGGAGGCAACCCTTGTTCTCATATCCAAAGGCAGTGGGTTGCCCTGTCAGCAAAGTGGGGGTCTTAGTGGTCTCTTTTCTTGATAGTTCAGTCTGAAGAGATGGGAGACTCTCAGCTTCTGGCCTTCCAATCTGCAAATGGAACAAGTAAACATTAACTGAATCATTTAAGTCTCTCCCCCATTCTTTTTTTTCCTTTTCAAAAAAGCAAGCAAACAAATAAAACCAAAACCAAACATTTAAAAAACCTCAAACAAACTGGATTACCTTGGTCAAGGCACCTAACCTCTCTGAGCCTGTTTTTTCAGCTGCAAAATTAGGAGATTGGATTTGTCGAGAAGTCCCTTCTACTCCCAAAGTCTACGACATTTCATACAAAATAGTTGGAGGCCACAGGAAAGAGGGGGAAACACATTATTGTCCCCGATGAGCCATCAAATAAGAAGAGTAATGAGTGTTTGGGTGCAGAGTTCACAATAAGCCTGACTTACAGACTTAAGATGCCTAATTAAATGGTGGCCTCCTCAAGGTCACAGCCTCCTTCCTGTTGGTGTCATCTCGCTCAGTGCCTGGTACTCTGTAATGCTATGCTTAGTATGGCTCCCTGACAGCTGTTGACTAGACTCTTTACAGACTTTGTTTTTCTCCAAGGTGGATCCTAGACCTGTACCAAGGCCCAGTGGGCAGAGGCACAGGATTGCTGTCGAGATCTGCATGTGTTTTTTTATCTTCATCACTGTTAAGGCCAGTGTGTCCGGTGGGAGCTGGGTTTATGAAGAGCCGCTGTCGTTTCGGCTGCCTGGCTTCCTTGCTCACAGTCAGGCCACCTTGGGATGCCGATTTTTGTGCTTTTGCCCATTGTTTCCCTGCTCCCTATTTCTATTTTTTTTTTTTTTTCCAGAGGCTGACGCGGTTATTTCCACCCAGAGTGCTTGGCCCCACTCCCCAGCTCTGGGCTCTGTAACCCATGGCAACGAAAGGGAAGCAGGTGATCACACGCCACACACACATATTCTCTCCCTCCCCCCGCTCCCTGGCTCTGGCAGTCTAGGGCACACAAAGGGAGGAGTATCAGCTGGCTGCAGTGCCAATTAGAGACACAGGCCTCATGGCTGGTGCTGAACGCTCAGGGCTTCCGGGTCACGATACAGCAGCTGCTGGGGAGCAATGTGGCCTCTCCTTCTACTTGCTCCAGCTCCTCGTATTTCTCCAGGGCAGCGAAGTAAAACCCGACCTTGCACACACAGTTAAAAATGGCTTCACAATAGTCTATTCCCTGCTAGCTCAGCCTTGAACCCTATTTTATGTCACCATGGAGACTGACAGACTTGTGCCTATTAGTAATTAGTGAATTTAACATACATTTAAAGTAAGAAGAAATTTCCACATGATCTTCAAAATGGAAATCATAATTAAGTCATTTAAAATTTGAACTCTCACCCCATGTCCATGTCTTATATTTATGATTTCTAGGAAGCTTGAACTCAATTCAATATCTTTTTTTGTTTCTTGCCAAATTTCCTAGTGGGTTTGACTTAAGAATCAAAAGAGTCAAGTGATTGACCTGTGCTCAAGTGGTAATAATCCCCTTTCTGTACAGGGACTAGAAATATATGGTAGATTCTTATCTGACTTGGTCAGGACTAGTAGTTATAGGTTAATAAAAAAGTTGTTTCAAGTGAGGCGTCATGAAAAGTGATACATACAGACCTGTGGAACATTTTATTTTCATTTAAAACTTAACAAATATATACTAATCTGTCACTCTTTTGATGTAGAACCAAGGTCTGATACTTGGCTCCAAGTCAACTTTCTTGTGTAAACTGTATCCATAAAGCATCGTCTACAATTTTTGTTTAGTTACTTAGTGTTATAAGAATTTAAAGACACTTGAAAATCAGTTTGAGCCCAGAATCTGTCTAGATTTTTATAGTTCTCCCAATATTTTATAACGGTCTTATTCCAACCAAGGCAAAATAACTTGCCTATTCTTTCCAAATAATTCAACTTATTTTTTAAGGAAAAACTTTATTTCCTTTTGTATTCTTATTGCATTGATTTACATATTATTCAGTAAAATTACAAATTACAAAAACACATGCAACTGGCCAAAACTGGTTTGGGAATAAACTCAAATGCTCTTGATAAGGTGGACAGCCAACTGGTGGGCGCAGAGGTGTGCAGGCACCCAAGAGGGTGGTGTACAGCGTCACGGGGCAAGGGGGAACTTTTAGCTATTCCAGCACATGACAGCTGAATGTGATTACTAATAGTAGAAATACCAGAATGTGGTTAGAAAGCTAATTCTGGCTTGCAACTAGGCAGCCCCTTTCACTGACCTCTTCCGCACATATGCTCCTAATCCTGCTCATTCATCCCTAAGATCAGTTCTTCATATTGAACATTTGGACACCTCCACTTGTCCCATTTGCTCCTCAAATTCGGCATGCCCCAAACCAAGCCTTTCTCTTCTTTTCAGGTGGAATAGAACACACTGGTTTTACTAATAGGATAACTCCTTCATCAAAGCAAGACTTAGGCCGGGTTGAATCTACAATGGGAGCCCAGGAACCCCAACTCCTTCAGCACCCCCTCCCCAGGAGAGCCTATGAGGATCTCTAGAATTCTTCGAGCATAGATGAAAACCTCTTCGAATAGAGGATAGACTTTGGAGCCAGAAAGAGCTGAGATCCAAATCCTCACTGTTCTACATGCTATCTATGTGACTTTGAGCAAATTGATTGTTGTCTGAGTCCCAGTTTCCTCAGAAGCAAAGTGAGAATAATATAGCTACTGATAAAAATTATGAGCAGAAGGTGAAATGGTTCAGGAAAAGCACTTGGCATGTTGAGGTGCTCAACAGAGGCTCCAAATCAGTTCTTTTTTAAAAAATGGCACTCAGTTCTCAAGGTTCGAAACCTCTATTTTCACTGGTACCTTTCCTCTTAAACTACCATCCTCCCACCACACCATTCAGTCATCTGGGAAGTTCTACACTTTCTAGCCCTCTAACATTTAATCTTCACTTTGGCCTCCATTTCATTCACATGTTACCACCTTAGTTCACACCTCCATTGTCCCCCAACTTCCTGCTAATCTGTACCTGCAAATTCCTACACACTGATGACCAATGACCTTGAATTACAGAAACTGATTGGGCAGCTCATGCCGCGAGCCCCTCAGTGGTGCTCAGTGGTCTGCCACATACAGGCCATACGGCTGAGCTCTACATAGCAATGTTCCAAGCTTTATAGAGACTTTTCTTTTCCAGCCTTATCTTTGACTATTTCCCCACCAACATTCCATGTCCAGCCCAAGCATGTCCTCTCTGTCTTCTGAATACAAAAATCTCATTCTTTACCAAATCTGTGCCTCTGTCCTGCCATCTTCTCCATCTCGAATGCCCCTCCTCCACACCTCTGGCTGGTAAGTCTCTACAAGTTTTCAGCTGAAGGGACACCCTTTTTGTAAGGTTGTTTCATCTTTTAAACACCCTCCCCTCACCTTATTCCCCAAAGTTTGTCCTTGTATTGTTATTATTTGTACATTTATTATTCTCATTTGTGAGGTTGTCTCCCCATGAATCTGACTCAGAACCTTGCCATAGTCAGCTTCGGAAACTGCATCTCCAGTGAAGACTTTTTGATAGATAAAAATCCCAATGTAATAGATAAGTTCGAAAAGAGGAAGCAAAAACAAACGTAGACACCAGTTTACTGTGTGTTCATAGTGTGCTATCTCCTCGGCGGTGTCACAAAAGAGGGCTTCGCTATCCTTGAAGTCTCAGTTTTCCTCCCAGGAGGTTGCACGTGTAGGCAAGGATGGAGATTAATCCAAAGGAAACAGAGTTTTCCTTGACTCTTAAGTTTTATTGTTAGAGTTTATTCATTGTTTTTTAGAGAGAAAATAAAACTTTTGTAAATTATTACATTGCAAAGGAAACAGAGGAAAACCCACATGTTCTTCCAAGGGCCTCTTGCTGCCATTTTATTTTCTGTCTACCAAGCTTGTAGTGGGGTATAATTGGCCATGATTTCTTGAACACTTTAATTATAGGAAGTTCCTATAGTTACAGGACATTATGACCCCAATAATAATTTCTGACTTGTCCACATCAGAATCTTTTCCTTTTTTCACTGCAACAGATATGAAACTTCATTTGATATTATTCCATATTACAGCCATGGAAAATCACAGAACATTACAATGAATAGTAGAAGGAGAACTCAATTGGCATTACAAACTAAGGAAACCCAAATCTCTCTTATCCCTTTTTATTAAGCTGGACAGACTGGCTAACAGAGATATGGGGCATTGGGCTCTGACTGCACCACGAAGCCACCATTAGCAAACAAACATCTGCTGGCTTCCCTCTGTGGTCCCTGCCAGCTGTAGCTGAGGCAGAATAAATCACTCTGCTAATTCTATTGGCTCATTCCTGTATTTCTCTGATGCAGAATATTGATTTGTGCCGGGGAGCCTGGGCTTGCACAGATTCTGAAGGTACAAGCGGGCAAAGTGTGTTATTTTTAACACCAGAAAAACCTGTGGTAGAGAATCTGTTGCTGATGTTAAAGATGCCCAAAGATTGGAAAGATTGGAAAGAAAGAGCTAAAATTGAAAACAATGTATCAGTTCACTGAGTTTTAATGATAAAATAGTGAGAATCACATAGGAAGAGAAAGACTACACTTTTAGTGACTTATGGAAGGCTGGGTGATTTTGACCCATTTTGAAGGATGATAAGAATGAGCTGGGGATGGATGTAATGAGGAAATATAGTCTATCTTTAACTGATTATTTGATGTGAAAATTCTACTCAAAAGGAAAATAAAAAAAACTCTCTATAACATGCCCATTCTTAAGCTATTCTTGATTTTTGAAGCACCAGGGTGGATTAGCTGAGAAGTGAGATTCTGGAATTCCCTCCTCCTCAGCAGTATGACTTTGCTAAGGTTGAACTTGTTTCCTCATCTCTAAGTGCCTGTGATAACTCCCACAATACATAGGAATCACGCGTCGCAGCCTCAGGCTTATCGTGAGGTTCACTCTCAGGGCTCTAAGTTCTTCAGCCAGAAATCTTGTACACAGTGAATTTACTCCGCAGGCTTATTTGAGAAAAGCAGAGTGTGTCTTTGAGACCAGGACTCCTGTGAGAAGGAACCACCCACCGGTGCCCTCTGGAGTTTGCTAAGCACCTCCTTTTTTGGGTGGGGTGTGAGAAAGCTTACCCGGAAGGAAATTAACCCAAATATGTAAGGCCAATGGGACTAATACCACCAGGCTTTCAGGAGTTATCGAATTGCTTATGAAGTGTGAGGGGCTTGACATAAGCTCCACACCCCACCCCACTTCCCAATTTAACAGCTATTAAATTTCAAAGAATTATTCTTTGTGTCTTCCTGGTTATTTTAAATTCTGTTGTCCCTGGCAGAATGAGGTGTGGAAACAAGATTTGGGATATCTTTCAAAGATGAAGCTGACATTGATTCAAAGCAGATGTTCTGGTGGGATGCCCTCACCTATGTGGACAGCTGGCTTGTGTTAGGTGTGGCTTTTATGGAAGGTGACCAGCAGCCCAGAACACTTAATATTGTGGGGAATCTCAGAAGGTTTAGTAAAAACCAGAAAAGGGTCCCTCCTTTCTGAGTTCTAAACTATCAACTTAAAAATAAACATTTGGGGAACTGCCCTTTCATTAGGCGGAAACAAGCCCATGCTCTAAAAGTAGACAGCACGATGGCCATTTTCCAGGCAGGGATACTACAGGAGAAGTAGCAGCATGTAACTTGGTAACTTGCCTAGGTTCACAGCCAGTAAAGCAGTAGAACTGAGATGAAATTCACACATGCCCATTTAACTTCAAAATGATCCTAAATTGCCTACATTACAACACATTATGATACATGAACCACATGAAATTCCTAAAACTCAACCAATTTTGACCTACGAAATAACATTTTCATATGGTTCAACCAAATACTTCAACTGACCAGAGCGTATATTTTATTTGATCTACCGACCCGAACTAAACTTTTTGTATCGATACCATGAAGTTATCCAAAAAGAAATGCAAGTAAACATGATTGTACTTGAAGACCTTAGTTCGATTCCTCTCATTGTTATGCTGAGAAATACCAAAGGAACCAGACTGATCCTACCTCGATGATTCATACATTACTTGACATTTTTCTAATAATTTTGAAATTAATCTTTGTATTTTTTATCAGCTTTATTGTATTCTAAACAACTGAGCTTATAATCGTGTTTCTCTGACCTTGGCTGCTGAACTTCACACATTTTGCCATTATGAGCTTTGTATAACTTCTCGTTTCTTTCCACGCTCAGTTCAGCAATATTGCCAGAGTAATTACTACTTTTTATACCTTCCAAAAGGAGTATAATTTTTAAAAACATAAATTATATGAAATTATTAAGTTCTCTGGGATCTAGAAAATGTTCTCAAGGAAGACAAAACCTTGAGAAAATTATATGCACCTAAGATGCATTTTAATTGACATTTTACTAGAAAAGCTCTTGATGATTGCATGAAAAAAAGGTATATTTACATTTATGTGCAATGTTTGAAAACATAAACAATTTACATAATAATGTTTATTATTATGTATTATGTTTCAAATGAAGTTAATTGTCCCGTGGGTTTTCTAAACTTTTCCCCCTTCTTCTGCTATAACTCTATGTTTATCACTATGATCAGACGGCCTTCTTTTAAGGAATTCATTCCACCATTCCCTTCGTCACACCTCTTCACCTCCAATTCTATTCTATAAATCTTTTGCCCATTTTCAGCGAACTCTTTTGAAAGGCATATTTTCTTACTTTACAGTTATTGAGACATTAATAAGATGAACTTGGTTATCTTTCTTCCAGTTCACCCAAGGAGAATGTTGGTAAAATAACACTTCTTTTTTGGCACTTTTTACTTTTGGAGAGAACTTTCCCTGTTTCAATCATTTGACGTGAATATTGCATGTATAGTACCTATGAATCTGCAGATGCCTTTTTAACTGAAAAAATTGTGTGTGTGTGTGTTCGGCAATGTCTGGGTAGTACTAACTAAATGTCCTATTTTGAGGTAATTATCCAGCTTGGGAATTTTTCCTCATTTTCAGACTTTGAACCTGCTCATCTGAACATCCTATGTCAAATTTTGCTTATTAATAACAGCACAATAGAATCTAATACTTTTCCCTGCCTTTTTAGCTACGATGCTTTGAAACTAATCTTGCTCTGACAAATGCAAACCTTTTCCTGTACCGACAAAGAACTGTACTAGTGGTGTACCAACCACGTTGTCAGAAATGCTTTCAGTAGGAGCCGTAAATGTCTAAGAAATCTGGCAAAGCCGAGATGTTTTCAGGTGGTTTTCCTCAAGATTATTTAGGTTTGAATATTTGAAAAGAATTCCCTAGAGACAATTTTTTTTTTTTTAAGCAAATCTCACAAGTGATGGAGAGGTAGCCAAGAGAACTTTCAAAATCACCACCACTGCCGCGACAATTTTCACATCCTGTTTTTGTCTTTCTGCTCCAGCAGTCACCTCTGTAGTTCCAAGGCGCATTCCTGCACGCTTATTGCAGGATGCCACGGCCATTTCCTCATTTTGTGTAGATGTTTTTATTAGGTTGTAGACAATGTGCACACTGGTTTGGGAAGGGTTAACACTCAGCTGTGCTGCTAATGTGCTCTTAGTCACAATATATTTCCTTTGAAGCAAGGGTGCAGTGTTTCAAAAGACAATCACTGTAATTCTATGCAGATTTTTCCTGATTAATAAATAGAAATTTTCAATCGAATCTTTAAATGAGTTAAAACAGTGTTAGAAATGGATATAATCCTTAATTTTTTTTTATTAAAAGGCATTGAAAATTTGAACAACTTAGGCATTGTATACATATCTGATGTACTGCTACATGTGTTTCTTGAATCATAAAGCTGTTGTAAAAGTTATATAATGCTTGCAAAAAAAAATAGTGTGGTCTCTTTGTGAAGCTAAATAAAATAAAACACAAAGTTTGTGGTACATTAAATCACAAACATAAATATGTACTTTATGGCCCGCTGTTATTTCTAAATGTGCACATTTTAAAATAGAAACATTTATCCAACTTGCCGATTAGCAATTTCTCAGTCCAAAAAGCCCGATTGCATTTAAGATGCAAAAGATTAAAATGCCTAAATAGATAAAGTTAGTAGTTCATCTTCCTAACTACTTTTATGTGTTTTAAGTATTCTAGTTCCTTCTAACACTGTGGACTCAGGGAGCTACTTTGATATGGATTTGTGTTTTCTGTACATGTTTTTATTAGCATCGAATCTGACCACACCTCTGATACCCAGAGAAATGTTCCACATATGAATGAAGGCCACGTGGTCCCACGTTACTTCACACTGTGTGTGCATGTTCTTGGAGCAAGTGAACTGCTTTTTACTATTATATCACAAATATTCGACCTTAATTTTGGCTAAAAATCATCACAGTGCTAATGTTTTATTTCCCAATGATTTTATTTCTCCCCTGCATAAAAATTGGTCAAGGAGAACATGCAAGATTATGTTGACTCTAAAATACAATTCCCCAGGGAGACCTTATTAGCTCGTCCATGTAGCATCTCTGTGTTTGTAGGTAGAGCAGAATTTTTAAATGCCTCTAGTCCTTTAGGATACACTAGCAATTGGCAGTTCAAAAGTTCATATGATGCCATATGTCCTAATAATTTTTATCTACATCTGAAACAATATGGGACTGTCATATAAAATCGTGCATGCAAACAAATGATGGAATGCAGGGGGACCCTCTGCTTTAGCCTTTTCTTTTCGTCCGACAAGCTAATGCAATAAGGCCAATAATAAAAGGTTGTGTACTAGGCCTAAAGCCTGTGACAGATAAAAAAGAAATGTTGGAAACCAATGAAGCTTTTGCACAATTAGATTTTTTGAGGCTGTGCTGTAAGGATTGCCCAGAGCCTGTTCAAGCCTGATTGATGGTAAAATCATAACTACATCATATTAGCTGTAGAGTTCACTGACAGGTTACTACAGATTAATATTGCCACTGCTGTTCACTTACCATCAGACCAGGGGAAATATGAATTGAGCCGTTCTTCTAACAAACCCTGCATATTAAAAGGTAAGGTGTCCTACTGAACAATCTCCCTTGTCACTGAGGAAAGACACAAACAATGTCTATTTGAGAGATATGCAGATACGGTGCAGCATACTAATTAGTTCTTCTAGGAGAGCCCATCACATCCGGCTGACTAACGATTCTTCTTGTGAGCTTGTTCCTTCAGAGCTCTGGGCTATAGGACTGCAAACGACACCCTAAAACGTGGAGCTGCAAACCTTCATGATTTAAACACAGGCTGCCAGGCAAATTGCAGTGACATAAATTTGCCCCATGTGTTTTGCATCGTGTGAATATGAAACAGGGGGAACCATGAAGCCAAGTTTTGTTTGTACTGGACTCAGGAGGCTTGGGGGCTGTTTTCAGAAATGTTATCCATGTCAAGGTGGGGTCACCTGTCTTTTTCTTTGCTTCGAAAATGTTGAAAATGCAAGGAACAAATATGTGCTGATAACAACGACATCCTAAAATGAAAGCATCTCAGCCTTTTGCCACCCTAAGTCTTGGGTAAGAAGAAACAAAAACAGGACTCATCATCCAGTCTGTGAAATAGGAGGCTGAAGCTCGATTAGGGATGTCAGTAAGACTTTTCAGACCTGCCTGGTGCTAAAAGGATCCCCAGCCTGGAATCAGGCAGCGGGTGGTGCCATTGGCCCCTCAGTCAAAGTGTTTATCCTCTCATGACTTGAAATGTTGCAGCTGTAAAGTGAGGGGTTTGAACTAGGTGATCTCCAAAGTCCCTTTCAGTTCTGTTATCCCATTTGGCAGGTCCTGATGTCTTATATCCTAAGCCATGTTTCTTTATATGTGGCCCTTGGACTTGGCATCAGCCTCCCTGAGCAGCTTGTAGAGGATACTGACTCTGGACCCCACCCTGCGTGGTTTGGGGGCACACTGAAGTTTAAGAACAACTGTCATGAGGGATAGCAATGAGTTGGCTGAAGTCACTGTAGATGTTACCACTGTTTTGGAGAGAATATGCAAAGTGCTGCAGAGTCTACTAGAGCCTGGAGAAGAAGATAAAAATGTCTTTTTATTTTAAGAGAGAAAATGGTGATCTTGACAACCATAAACTATAATTTTAAACAACAACGTTAACAGACAGATTACAGATTGGGAGAAAAGATATATAATACTTAAAGCTGACTCTGAAAAAAAAAATGCCACTGGATTAATACCTAGAATATACAAAAAACTCCTGCAAATTGACCAGAAAAAGACATGAGACCTCATAAAAAATGCACAAAGTGTTTGAAGAGGCAATTCACAGGGGAGGAGTCTTAAATGATGAACTGGTCCCAGAAGGGGTGCTCAAATTCACTGGCAACCAGAACAACACAGACCACTTCAGACACATCAGAATGTCAAAATTAGAAAGCTGGATCATGCCGGGTGTTCAAAGGAATATGGGGTGATGGGAACCCTTCTGACTGTTAGAGGAAGAGCAAATGCACATGAGCATTTCAGAAAGCAATCTGACAATCTGAGTGAAATTAAGAAAGGTCTTGAAGGTGGCAGGATGTCCCTACTTACGCAGGATAGCAGGGAAAACCTGAGGTTTTAGCATAATTACTAATAGTGCCCCTTTTCGCTTTCCAAAATATTCCTCTTTAGAAAGATCATAAATTATATAGTCACCCTACTTTTGCAAGCCCCCTTCTGGACATGTACCCCAGAGGAATTATCATAGAGGGATTGTGTACAAGAATGTCTTTTTAACACTGTTTGTGGTCATTGGGAACTGGAATTAACATTGGTGTCCTTCACTGGGACAACGGATAAATCATCTAGGTGGTTGCATTCTATAGAATCCTATGCAACATCTAGAGGCATACTTTTAAAAATGTCTGTGCATATGCAATATGGATTGATTTTAAAGCATAATTATAAGTGAAAAAGTAAGAGAGAATGAGATTTAAAGCATAATGCCATTGTCCAAATTTTAAGAACCAACTTGAATTTGTTAAATACAAAGCAATGAGAGATCCGTAAAGATATACGCACATATCAAAAACATTGATGCCTATGTGAGGGTGAGAGGAATGGCAATGAGGATTCTGAGGTGAGGAGGAAAAATAATGAAGTAAGAGAAGGGTTTTGCAGGAATGATGAGATGGTGTGCTATAAAATGAGATGCAGGATTATTGCAGACCTCTGCCCTTGTGGTCAAAAATGAAGGATAAAAGAGTGACTATAATTTTAATTTCTGTCTCTGAGGATGTAATGAAATTATTTTCCTTCAAATTAAGTGTGATCGTTAGCAGGAAGTGATAGTTCATGGATAGGAAGTCTTTGGAGTCTGTCTTATACAACCTATTTACCAGGAAGACGGAAGCTTTGGTCCAGATAATTCCACTACCTAATAATCTGACTGATAATAGAGTCTCTGGCATTGTTAGCAATGAGTGACTCAGATTTCACAACAAGGAGTGTAGCAACTGATACTTGTAGGAATCATACTTATAATGCTCTTCTAATCTTTCAATGGCTCCCTATTTTCTATAATATATGTCTGGACTCCTGAGTTTGGCAATAAAGACCCTCTACTATCTAACATCAAACTACTTCTCCCATTTTATGCCGTAAGTTCTCCACACTGAGCCTTCACTCTCCTGAGACAATCCTACTGCCTCTGTCATTGCTTATACCATGTGTTCTGTCTGCCATGCCCTTCTATTCCTCTTGTCTGAGTATTATCTATTAAGGTGCAGCTCTTCTGTAGAACTTTCCTTTACCATCTCAGACCCACCTGACCTTGACTTTCTCCTTCATGAAACTGTTATGATGCATGCTGCTTGGAATTATAAGTATCTTTATATATATGTGCTTCCTCTGCAGGGCCTATGTTATATATTCTAAACTCTCTTGCCAGTAGTCCTAAGACTTTCATAAAGTATTATGAAGTAAACATTTATCGCGCCCCCCCACCCACAATACACACACCACTTGGATACTGAGGGAGGATATAATGATCCCTAAGATACTGTCTCTGACTTAAAAGAAGCTTATAGTCTAGCAGGGAGATATGTCAATCATCAGCGAGAATTAGAAAGTGCAAGATGTCAGGAGGTATATTAAAAATGGGCTGGGTTTGGAGAGAGCGATACATGGTGGCTAGGTATGCAGAAAATGTTCCCATTCCTGGCAGCCTCCCATTTCAGATTGGACCTTGACCTTTTGTGTATACTGCTTTCAGTCCAGGCCTGGCATGTTAGGTCCGGGCTTAGGAGAATTCAACATATAATAATTCTTCAGGAAGTTCTGCTAATGATGGTGATTACAGGATCATGAAATAATTTCCCCACTACAGAGCCAACAGTTCTCTATCTATCTGGTATATTCTAGGAGTAAAATAATTATTGCATGGATCCGAGCTTTACAGAGGAAAATGTTAACCGATAACTGAAAACAGGGAGTGGATCCTTAGCTAATTCAGGACTGCAGCCCAGATCCTCATGGTGGAAAAATTTGTGATGGGGTTGTGCTCTACATGAGACGGGAAGGCATTGAGTAATAGAATGCCCACCAAGGAATGGGCTACATAATAAAGATATTTAATGATCTCGTATATAAAGATGTTTGGGATAGGTGGTCCACTGGGTGATTTAAGGACTTATATTATTGAAGATCGAGATACTTCCTCTATTTCTATCTGCCTTCCTTAGCATGTTATCTTTTCATCTTCAAACTGGTTGCATCTTGGACATGAGAGGGCCTCCATACTTCTAGACTTCACATCTTTGCAAATCTGTGCTCAAAGGCAGGGTGGTAAGAAAGCTTCTTTCCGAGATCACTCTGTGTCATTGAAGGACATATTTCCTAGAAGCTCCTAGAAGATTTCCTCTTCATCTTATTGGCCAGAACTGAGCCTCCTAGCCATGACTAGCCACAAAGAGATAGCAGGCTGGTTTAACATTATTATAGGAAGCAGGCTTTGCTAACATGGAAGAAAGGGGAGGGGGTTGGGAGTAGAGTATCAGTTTAGAGTAGTATAGAGTTTTCTATAGGCCACAAATATATTGGCTATCCAAGAAGCTTTGAACTTTTTCTGTGACTTTGCACCTCCACTTTGTAGAATCAAATCATGTTCTTGAGAAACAGGTTCTCAACGTCTGTTGGACCTGGAGTCAAATCTCCTTTCTTTGCTGAATAGTGGTGAACAGTTTTTCATTAATTCAAGCATACGCACATGCATTCATTCATTCATTCACTCGCTCACTCATTCATTTGTCCAGCTAATAATTCATCATATATTTACTGAGCATCTAGTAGATGTTCTTAAAATTTTTATGCCAGGAATTTCTTCAGCAGCCAGAAGAAACCTATGGATGCCTTTTCAGAATAATGTTTTTTAGAGCATTAAAAAATACACAGAATTACAAAGGAAACCAATTAAGTTGAAATATAGCTTTACCTTTAAATGCTGTGGCCAGATCCTATGCTGGTGCTAGGATATAAAATAACAGGAATTAAAGGTAGGGAGACTTTGCCCTCATGGAGCTTAGAGCCTAGTGGAGGAGACAGTAAAGCAAAGGGGAATTTAAAGCTCTGATAAGAGAGATACAGGGTACATGGGAGCACACACGAGGGTACCCAGCTCAATCAGCATGGGGCTGGAGGAAAAGAGAAAGATTCCTGAGTATCTAAGAAGAGATTCCAAGGAGTTAACTAGGAAAGAGATAATTCTAGTGAGAAAGAAAGCTAAGTGCGGAGATGTGTAGATGAGAGAGTGGGTGGAGGGTTTGGAGAACAGTTATCAGTTCAGTATTTCTGAAATAGAGGTCAAAGGGGTAGACAGTTCTGGGGAGCTGAGCAGAGATGAGCTCATAACAAAACACTTCTGAAAGAGTCTGATGCTGTGCTGAAATCCACTCTGAATAAGTTTATTATATGAGGCAACTTTGACCAGTAAAGACATGTGACCAGACTGTATGACCTTATTGGGTTTTTGCCCACTGTGGAATCTTCAGTACTCAGCATACTGCTGCATTAAGTGATAGCTTACTGAAGAGAACTCTAGGCCTTTGGGTTTCTAATTTTTCATTTTGTGAAGACTCCCAGCTGCATATGAGAACATGCTCAGTCAGCTGCTGAAGCAGAGTCTTCTACAACTCTCATGCCTCTCCACCACCATGTTCCTGGCTAAGCATGGCTACCCCGCTCTTCTATCTGCGGCCAAAAAAAGTCAAATTCTTGGCTGCATCTGTGGAGAGTAAGACATAGTGGCGTGGATGGAGCTAGAATAATGAATGCTCACTCAGGACGAAGGGAGAGACTGAATGTGGGCGTTTGCTCCCACCCACTTAAGGTCACCATGCCCTGGCTCTCACCTCGCTCTGTCACCCAAGCTGCATAGCACCACCCAGTGGCTGCTCCCTTGGACTAGCCCTTGGTCCTCTTGTTTTTTTGCAAAGATAGCAGAGCCGTGCTCCTGTTTTCTAGGATTTTCTTGGTCTCCTCTACCAACAATCCCTACCAACACAACAATGTGGCTTGTGATGTACCTTACACATTGTTATACACTAGTATCCCACGATTCAAGGAATGAAATAAGGACAAGTAGAGCAACACATGGGAAACAAGACACTAGATATTCCCTGAGAAGAGATAGTGACCAGGGGTGTTATAGTTGGAAAGCAGCTCAGAATGTAACTAGTACAACCCTCACTGAGTCCCATTTGATCTTTGAAATGAGAGGGCGAACTTGATCATGTCAACTGTGGTCCCGATTAGAGTTGTAGCTGTTAAGTTGTCTAATCTCTCAGAACTTAACCTCCTCATCTCTAAGATGAATGATTGGGAATATATCTTTGAAAGTCCTGGCTAAGTATAAATTCGATTATTTTCAATAATATCAAACAGTTTCCTGCATATGAGCCTAATTCTCACTAAAAATGTAGACTTCTCATGTATTCCTCAGAGGGACTGACATAGAGCTGAAATTTAAAAATTAACTCACTTTTTGTCATATGAACACTATTTTTTTATGGTTACTGTATGATTCATGAGTCAATTTTCCATACAAATCTCAGATGATGTCAGTGAATTATTCACATTTCGTAGCAGAGACATAGTAGCTTTTCATTTCCCATGTCAGTTAAAATATCTCTTAGTGTCTATGTTTGCATTTAAAAAAAAAAATCTAGTGAACATGCACATTTTCTCTGTTTTGGAGTGTGCTTGAGAATTTTCAACTGTGAGCAATGTGTTTGAGAGAATTTAACTAAACTGAGTAAAATTCACATAATCTGGCATTCTCTGTTCCAGGATGTAGGAAATGGCATTCTCAATGATAAGAAGGTTCTGATGTCAGTAGCCTCCTGATTTAGTTTTATTGAAGCCTCAGCTCATCAGTTAACTTCACCCTGTCTGATCCTTCATTAGTAAAATAAGAGATAACCTATCTGACAACCACAGAAAGAGGAATAAAGTTTTCAAGCACTTAAGACATTTGCAAGATGATTTGAAAAGAAAAAGATAATAATCTACTTGGATTTTTCTTTGATGACATGGTGGATTGTCCTGGTGACATAATTTATAGGTCTCTTTCTTTGTCCACAATGGGCTCTCAGGACCAGGGACTGCGTTTCCCTGGAACTAAACTAATTTTTGCCATGTGCCAGGCACTGACCATGACCTAGATTTTGAACACAAGATCAAGTGAGTCTGGATTAGACCACCAAAATTCTTCTGATTCATTTTTCTTCCGATTACATGCCACAGCACATAAACATTAAAAATAAACGAAGAAGGTATCTTTAAAGCAAAATGACATTAAAATTTTCCCTCAAGAATTCTTGCAGATGGGCACTGAATGTGAGCAAGGAGAGCTACTTTTTTGTAGAACAGTTTACAAATGTTAGTGGGAAAAATGTTTATTGTAATTGCAAAAGAAGAGATCTTAGAGAAGTCAGGTACTTAAGTATGGATTTCCAAAATATAAAATCATTGAGTAAAACTGTAAAAATTCTAGAAGTTTCTACTTAAGTTTTGACCGTAGAACTTGTCTTTGCCTGGAGGAAGAACCCTAACTGTTTTATGATAGGGTCTTTTGCCTCTAAGCAACATAACAGACAATGTGTGCCTTAAACAGCGAGTCTGTTTTCCTGGGCTGCATCTTTTAGTTGTCTATGGTTTCAATAAAACATATTCTGGAGTTATTAATTCATGTTGCACCACATTTATTTCTTTTATTGTTTGTTATTCAAAATTTTGACCTAGCATTAAATTCTTATGGTTTTTGTTTCTTGTTGCATTGAATTTAATTGGAGCATAGGACTTTCATTTTGAGGTTTTGGTATTTAAAAAAAAAATCCTTGGTCTTTAAACTGAAAGATTTGATGGAATATTAAATTTGATGAATCATAGCAAGTGTCTGTGTTTGTTAGCTTTTATAGACCACATTAAAGCATTCATTAATAAAGTCACACTACATTGCTTTGAGTAGGTCCTAAAAGGTTAACGACTTGATGCAGGCTGGTGTTCTTAAGCTTTACTGTTGGAGAGTAACATGTGTGGAACTTAGTTCACTTTGAAATTGGAATACAAGAGATTATATTTTCTATCTCAAAGACCAGGAATCTTGTGTTTCTCTTTCTCTTTTTCCTTTTCATCTTTTTTTTTTCTCCCTCAACCATCACGCCAAATCTTGCTCACTCAGGTGTACATGGTTTGAAGACAGTGGCTTGTTAGCTACAAGATGATTTTGGAGGGGCTGTGGCATCACAGGAGAATGTCACCCTCTGCCCTGGCTGCTCCTATAATGACCTTCGAACAGAGAGCAGCTGACTCGATTATGAATCATCCATTTTGGAATATGAGTTGTTAGCTGAGAAATATGTTGTTAACTGTTTGACTTTCTTTCCCCCTAGAGACTCTGTTTTGGAAGATGAGATATAGACATATTTGCAATGTGCAAACAAAAATAATTTGTACATGCACCTATTAACAACATCATGTATCCAGAGGGCACCCGACATATATTTGTTGATTGACTAGATAATTACTGGATTCCAGAGTTAGGGACCCATATCCTCCTTCTCTGTGGCTGGGAGCATGTGAAGTAATTATTACATTTGAATTGTTTACTCCAGAGAATTTATGAGTCAAAGTTTTATTTTATATTTTCAGAAACAGCATTACATTAAACCAGACTGAACTTGTGTGGTGGCTTTTAAAAAATTGCAGAATCGTGCAATTCCTCAATATTAATAAAAGGCCATATGGACATTTCAGGAAAATTCATGAAATCTGTGTCTTTCTCAGAAGTAACTTTTTCTCGACAAAGTTATGTGTGACGGTAAGTTTTTCTTAAAAGTTGACTTGTGCAGTGCCTTGACTCTATTGGGAATTGTTAGCAAAATAAATGGCTCAAATTGGTTTTGTGTGGGAGACTAATCAGAGCATTTCCACGAGGTTGCAGGGCTAACCTGTAGTAGTTTAACCATTTCCTGAGCAACTAGAACCTGCTCAATTGGATGGATGCTAGTTTCCGTGTTAGTCATTGTGGAGAGAAAAATAACAGTTCATATAAAAGAGGCCACCAAGGGTTATATGGCTGCAATTGTATCCAGGCTGAAACAATTTTGTATCTGTTTATTATTGTCAGTATCTTGTTATATTGTTCTTTCAGAATCGATAAAAGCTAAACTCCCTCCATGGTTTTACTACTAAACTCTCCTGGAAGGATGTGTAGTACCAAAAGTCAGGAATGCCGAAGCAGGGAAGGAGGCAGAATTAATCACAAGTCAAATTTAAATCCACTTTATTGAACAACCTTCTACTGAGAGGAAGTTATTTCATTAGCGTGAAACATCTGAAAAGATTCATGTTTTTTTATTTTAAGATGTGAGGTAGATTTTTTTTTTTAGAGAAAGAAAAAAACAAACATATATAGTAGAGATATTTTTCTCTTGAAAGGCTGTTTTATCAGACGATTGATTACTCTCAACCTTTTTATACTTCTATAAGACTCTGCCAGTCATTGTCTTGTGAGTTTATATTTATCCTACTTAATAGCGGTTTTTATATTTAATGAAAAAGTAGTCTTATTAAAACTAGTTTAACAAGCATAATCATTTGCATTATTTTCCTCCATATCACATCATCCTTGGATATCTATTTAAGGCATGAGCACAATAAACACTATTCAGGTAACGAATACATTGCAGTGAATGGT
>NW_011888783.1:14132031-14139783 GCF_000151845.1 Pteropus vampyrus | reverse complement strand
CTTCTGACATTTCTATCTACAGATGACAAAAGGCTTCCATTGTAAGCTGCTTTCTGATGCGTGCTTAAAGCCAAGTTGAACACATTAAAAGGGAAAAGAGGCAGAAATCTACTCATTGTGCTCTATGAATAATTAAATAAAAATTTTATGAGAGTAGACGGAAAGGAAATAGATTTTTAAGTCTTTATGTTCTCCCCCCCAAAATTAGATTTAATATTTATTTCAGGTTCATTATAATCTCCATTCATTCCAGTACACGTTTACATTATGCTTCATATTCTAGTTCCTTTTAAAAATAGACATTTTAAGTAAAATGTTTCACACAAATTATATTTTAGCTGTGTTTGCTCTCCTTTTCTGATTTGAATATGATTCTTGTAATCCCCGAACCTTCTCTTAGTTAAATTTACTGTCACTAGGATATGGTATGCTTTCATGGGTTTCCCTCTAATTTTTTCCTTTTACAACTACAATACTTTTTCAGACCTCTCTCTCTATAATGTTACCAAGACTCTTTGAAGTATTATCTGATTTCAGAACTAAGGCTTAACCATTCCTCTTCAGGAGACTTAGAATAACTCTTTATTCTTCTAATTAGTACTTTAGTCCACCATGTACCCACTTCAGTCCTCTTGACTCAGCATCTTCCTGAAAAGTACAAGGCAAAATTTCTGAAATTCAGCCGATGATCTGATTACACAGAGGCCATGTACTTGAAGGAAAAAAAAAAAAATAATAGCTAACATTTATTCAGAGGTTTTAATGTCCCAGACATTGTTTTAAATGCTCACGTGCATGACTCACTTAATCTTCACAATGACCTGGATGAAATAGGTCATATTGTTTTTATCATCCCCATTTTCCAGATGAGGAAGGTGAGGCACAAAGAGGTCATGACACAGGACACAGTGGAGCCGGAATTCTAATTCAGGCAGTGTGACTCTCCAGCCCACATTTTCGTCCACTGTGCTCTACAGGGTGGTCTCATGATCTGTTCTTAAGTCTGTATTCAGGGCTTTGTGCGGGATGGAAAGAATACTGCACTATGGACCAGGAGATGGGGGCTCAATGCGACGTTGTCACTAATTAGTTGTGCAAACTTAGACAAATCAACCTTTCTGGAAAAAGCTAGACAGAAATCCATTACATTAAGTCAATTTATAAGCAGTTTATGTATTTTAAATAAATACCATTTAAGCAGAGCTATTAAGACCAACAGCAAATAGACTTTCTGGGGTCAGTCTGTGTGGTTGACACAGGGCTCCACGCAGGACTTCCTGGGTTGAGTCTCTTCTCTGCCTCTTACTAGATATGAGACGATGGCAAGTTAGTCACCCTGACAGAACTTCTATTTCCTCATCTGTGAAATGCAGATAATAGAACGTATTCACTCAGAGGACTGCTGAGGGTAGATGAACAGTGCGTAGGATTATATATGCTTCTCTAAATGATCCTCTGAGGTTACTAGTATTATGCCCATTATACAGATGAATAAACTGAGGCCAAGAGAAGTTAAATAACTTGCTCAACACTATTTACCCTGTAAGTGGTAGAATCAGGATTTTAACCATGATGGTGTATTTAACCAATACACCATCTTTCTCCCAGGACTAAGAGGATATTAAATGTTATCTATTACCTGAGCTAACAGTCTCCTTCCCAGTATATCCTCCACCTTTCCACAGTTCAGCAGCTAAGAGGTTAAACTAGTATCTGCAGAAGACTTCCAGTAGCTTGCCCCAGCACTAGATAATACTCCATTCTGATTGGTCAGAGCTTACCTCTGTTCTGATTGGTCAGTGCCACACACACACACACACACACACACACACACACACACACACAATCACCAAGCAGTTATTTTTCTAGAAAACAAAGAAGGTAAGCTGGAATGTCTAAATTTCAAGTTCTACAGGCTGAGTCAGCATCCACCCTCCCAGCCCACCCCACTTCCTTGCATGCCCCATAGATCAACTTTTTTTTACTAGGAGATAATTTCCAATTTAGCATATAATATTGAGAATTAAAGTTTCACAAAGCAACTACTGGTAGGAATGGCCTTAGGACGTATTGAAATTTGCTCATGTCATATGTCAAGTGACTAAGAAAATTAAATGCTATACCCAGGAAAATAGAACATGGGCAGACAGGAATAATGAGTGTCTGTAGGACACATGTTGAAACACAAGAAAATTAGTGCCCAGATTTCACTGTATGTTGTTACATGTGCATTTATTAAAGGCTTTAGGGCTCTCTAACTTTTGAACTTCTGTGAATTATTTAGCGAGGGATGCAAAGCCATTTGTGACTTGTAGTACTTGAATCAGTTTTTCTGAAAATACTTTTCCTTCTTAATTGATAGCTGGGTTATGGGATTTCAGACTAGTAGGATTCCTATATTTTGACCCTTGCCTGATTTCTCAAAGCCCCCAAAGTTGCCTTCTCGCTACTTGACTCGAACGGACTTCAGTCTGCTCGGGTTCCTCTCTGTCGAAGAACACTGGCAAGAAAATGACCTGTTGGTGTCTTTGTGTGGGCACCTTCTGCCCAGGACCCTTTTCAGTTTTCAGGTTTCATAGCGATGTTGCTCGGAGGCCAGTCTACTGAAAACAAGGCTCTTTCATATAATGCTCCAGATTTCCTAGTTATCCCCACTCTGTCTCTTTCTGACCCCACCCGGGTCAGAAATCCGAGAGCTGCACTATTTCTTTGCGAGGTGGCTCTGTGTCCACAGAGGAGAAATGCCCAGGTTTCCTTCCCCTCATGACCTGGATGGTTTATTTCTCACTGAAACTCTCTCCCTAACTCACAGTTACCTCGTCTTTCAGGAATCCTGCTCTTGCTCTTCCCTTTGTGCTGGTTGTGCTGGGCTGGTGGGTGGCAGGGGGTCTCATCACCCAGAGAGAGCCATCTTGACCATTTGTCCTTCTCAATGAGCTAAAGATTCCCATCTCGAATGAAGTTTTCTGGTTTTGAGATCTCATCTTTAGTCTTGTGATGCTTGATAAATATAGCAAAATAACACAGGTTGGTAAATAAATGTTAATACAAGCTGTAAGTACAGAAACAATTTTTTTCTGAAATCGATAACATAGGAAAATGTGCAATGATAGTATTTAATTTGCACCAGTAGGTGAGAGTCAAAAATCCTTCATTAGGAGACTCAATCTGATTTTTGTTTGTGACCAGCATGAATGCTGACCTCTGCCCTTTGAATGATCTTTCCGTCTCCCAGAAAGTTCATGAAAAGGTCATGGAGCTGCACTGACTTCCTCTGTGTGTGCATGGACGTGTCTTTGCTATTGATCTGGGAAAAGACCTTGCTTTGTCCATTCAGTGGTTTTCTTCACTTCATTTTTAATGGAAACCTGGTCAGTAATTATAGAATTTTTCCACCGGAATTCACACCTGACTAAGTGCAGAAAGCTAACTTCTTTTCATGGTGGTTATTTAGTCTGTGTTTTACCTTGGCCATAACTCCCAATTAAATGCATTTCTCGAACCCTTAACAAAGCAAAATATGGCACTTACTGGTCACAAGTTCAAAGCAGGCGGGAAAGAGAGGAAAAAATGACTTAATAGCTGGAAATAAAAGCACCAGTGCATTTTTCTTATGGATTCCTTCATGTCAAATTCACATCATGAGTGACTCTGAGTTTTCCCTTTAGATCATCTTGGCATGATCGAGGAGTAAAAATAAAAATGATTTCTAGTATATTCTTGAAATGCTTCCTTCTTGTGATGCTGCCTGTCAATATAAAAGGGGTTATGAATCTCCGGAAACCTACTCTACTGACACCATCAGCAGTGTAGTCACCGGTTTTCAAATCAGACTGCGGCAACTGGTACAGTTGCAGGGTTTTAAATCTCCACTAGAAAACTGTTGCCATTTACACACAAGAATTGTACTGAAATGGTGAAAAATGCTCTGGTGTCATATTTAGAGTGACTGTGGAGGAAGGATATAACAATACTTTTCAAGACTGTAAGCAATACGTATATTCATATCTTGTGCTATTTATCTTGTAGATATACAGTGTTGGAAGTTCTTGGCTGCTCGCAGTTAGGTTAGCACTGAGAAGGAAAGATCCCGAGTTTGTCACTGCCGTATATCACTGCAGCTGTGCCCTTTGATTACACTGGGGCACCACCAGTCATTAATAACAGGGAAAGCTTTTTGTCTGGCAAATGCATCACATACAGTCCTTTCTTAACATCTAAGCATCTTGGTGCCGTAGCAAAGGTAAATTAAAGATAAAGCTTGTTTATTTTACAGCTCACTTGTAAATAGAGGTGGCCTTTCCAGAGCCGTTCAAGAACATGTATTTTTTCCTTGTGCTATAAACTTGAGACATTTTCATATTTTGCATTTGCTCAGTGGAACCCAATCATTAAGTCTCACTCGAACAAACTATACGAGCACAATGTAATTACGATTTTAATTCCATTACTGTCACACTCATTTGAGTACCAGAGGGTTACAAAACAAGCTATCATCCAAGACAACAATTGTTGTACAGCGTTAAAAAACCCAAGTGTGTCCGTGAAGATTTCTTGAAAAGCATAACGTGAATGGAATTTGCAAAGTAGATGCGTTCCAGTGTGAAAAAAATAACGTGGTCAGATTTGATGCTCACTGATTGTGTTCCCTTAAAAATTTGATGCCAGTAGCTAGCTTTCCAGGCAGCGGTGCTTTCCTATCAAAAGTCATCCCAAAGTTGATCAGTTATTAGGGAGCTTGCTTCATATTAAACTAACTCACAAGAAATGGATTTATAAACGCCACCTTCCTATGTGAAACACTGAACGTTTTTAAAGGTAAGTATGAAAATCGCTTTCTGTCAATTTTACCTCCTGTTGCCACTAAAATCCATTAGGATCCATCATTTATTTTCTAGACTATTAGCAAAGCCTCTTCTGTTGTTGTCTTACCTCCAGTCCAGTGTCCCTTAATTCAGAGTTTTTCAAAGTATGAGATTTTCACAACGATTAGTGGGTGGTAAAATCAATTCAGGATTCCTGATAAATGTTTTTAAAAAGAAAGAGAACGAATGAGATAAAGCATATTGCAGCCCATCACACAGAGTAAGAGTGAGTATCACTGCCTGGAACTCTTTGTATCTGTGTGTGTGTGTGTGTGTGTGTGTGTGTGTGCGCGCGCGCGCGCGTGCGCGCCAATGTGCATGTGCACGCCTGTATACTCTTACTCTCATTGGTTCCAGATGTAAAATGTAAGTCCTGCCCTATTTCATGTTTCGTAAAGTATAAGATGCTTCCAGGCAATTTGGGTTCGGAACACTAGATCAGGTGATGAGAAAGTCATTACCTTTTCTGTTCTGTATCTAATCTATCTAATTGAGAAATGAAGAAAGTCTCAGGTTGGGGCTAACATATCCTGAACACCCATCTGACACTTGCTAAACTGCTTTTTGTCATTGTTTTTAACAAAATTAAAGCAGTCCTCAGACTCAACACTTTTGATTTTAAAAGTATCTGGATCGAATTCTATAATACTATTTTGTTAATGTTGCTTCCGTTGTGTTCATTTTTAAATAATTGCTTCCACTGTGTTCCTTTTTAAAGCAAATGACACTGACTTTCCATTTGTGCTTGTGATGGAATGTTTATTTTTGAATAATTTAAAGAAAACAGGCAGTTTCAAAATTTAAAGAAAAATATTAAGGAATTTAGACTACAGGGGGTATGGTTAGGGCAAAAAATGTGATTGATGTTTGCAAATTACTAAACTTTTTACTAAAGGTGGGACAATACCATTAATCGATTTTTAAAACTCCTGCCAGAATCATCTTTCTAAAGTACAAATAAAATTCCATCATTGCCTCTATGTAAAATCCCTCAGCAATGTTCCACTGTGCATAGAATCTGACACCTGCCTCCTTCTCAGTTCGTCTAAGAGTCCAAGGTCAATAGCTGTTCAGAGGTGGAACTGGGATCCAGATCCAAGGCAATCTGCCCCCAGAGCCTGCTCCGGGCCACGAAACTGCTTGCCAAGGATGGATCAATCACCTCTTTACTCTTGAGGGAGAGTGGGATTGACATCGAGAACCTGCTTCCTTTGGTTCTGCCCCATCAGCCCCAGCTGCACCTGCATCTGGTGAGAACAGTCTGGCCTCTTTGCCCCATCACAGTTCTGTCTCCCAGGCTGCCCTAGCACTCTGCCTCCCTGGCTCCTGGCCTTTAAGTAGTTCTCCAAACTTGCTTCTTCCCCATTGGCCTGACCACAGGCTTTTGCCATAACTGCCTGGTCTATGCAAACAGCAGCACATCCTGGTTAAGACTGCTTGGCTGTGTAGCTCAGCCGTTTGACTTCAGACAAGTTACTTAACCTCTCTTTCTCCTCAAGAATCAATGAGTTATTATTGTAAAAGTGTTAAAGCCATGCCTGGCACATAGTGACTATTACGAGTATTTGTTAAGTAAAGTGCCAATCCTCTAGATTATGCCATGTCCTACTGTTTCAGGGAAACGTTTTGCTCAGTCAAGTCCCGTTAATTCCTCACTTCTTCTGGATGCCCCACAGAGGCTGTCACCCACTTAAATATTTTTGTCCGAACACTATCTTCTGATACGTTAGAATTTCTTTCATTGTTAGATTATCCCTGCTTTGGGACTGTTACTGTGTTACATGCAACAGGAAAAGAACAGATGAATAATGTAGGCTTTGTCCTCAAGAGGCTGACAACCACTAGATCCTAGAGATCAGTTTTGGTCAAACATGGGAGTTACATTTGATGGTGCCTGAGATCCCTCTGGGCTCAGCATCTAGGACTCTTTTCTCATTGTTTGCTCATGCTGACAGCATTATCTCCAAGTGTGTAATATTTAAAGAGTTAGAAATATTTTGGCTTAACTAGAAGAGCAGTTATTACGTTTTCCATTTCACAATAGAATATTAGTATTAGCTACCTTGGGAATTAATTATAAAGTCATTCCATTAACTGCATATTGCATACTTACTGCGTATTGTATACTTACTGTGTACAAGGAAGGCAATGTGCCAGAAAGCATGAGATATAAATGAGTAGGATATAGGTTTTTCATTTCTTTTTTATTTTTTTACCTCAAGGAATTCACAATCTAATGGGAGTAATATTTCAATACACAAATAGGGGAGGCAGTGTAATGTAATGGTTGAGAGGGTGGACTCCAGATTGTGGTATACTGGTAAATGTTTAGCAATTGGTGATCTGAAACAAAGTGAGGGCTGTGCTGTTTTGTAGCTCATGCTTATTTCCACTGTGTAGATACTCTCACTATAGCTTATTTTAAGCTACTGAGATGATATCTTGTGCATGTTGTCTTGTACATGATCTCAGTAATTATAATTATTATAATTAAAAACAAAGAGCACGGAGAGAGTGCTCCCAGGTGGGGGATTCCAGGATTTAAGAAGGAGGCAAACTTTTTCCACATATGGGGTTGGGAGGGGTTGTGGAAGGGGGACCTCAAGTGTTGGGGACAACACGGCAAAGCGAGGCAGGTAACAAAGTACTAGTCATGTTCTGAAAATTCCATAGAATTCGGTTTGGCTGGAATATAGGTTACCTATATAGTAACAAGGAGATTATGTGCTTAAGAATTAGGCTGGGCTATGTTGTGTGGTTTTGAATGCCAAAAGATCAGACTTAATCTTTGCGGGCACTGGGGAGCCACTGACAGAAACAGAAAAGTGTCATAAGACCCGGTATTCCTAACAAAACTTCTATAACTAAGGTGACATGTCCACATGAG
>NW_011888783.1:14104652-14130914 GCF_000151845.1 Pteropus vampyrus | reverse complement strand
ATCCCGAGGACTCTGGATTTCAACCCAAGCCGCTAAAGAATTTTAAGCCGTGAAGAGATGTGTAACTGCTGGGGGGAGAATGGACTTGCAGAGGTACCCAGAGTGTAGATAGTAAGACCAGCTAGGAAACCTGGAGCCTGGAGAGAGGAAACAACATAGTTGGTAGCAAAATGGGTTCCAGACCCAGGTTATTTGGTCTCATGGTCCAATGTTCCTGTCATTTTGCAAATAAGGAAATGTCCTGTCATTTTGCAAAAAAGGGATTTTCGTAACTGTATATACAGGAGCATCTGGAAAGTTTATCATCTTCCCAGTTTTCAGAAAAAAAGTATCACTATGGAGTGCTTTTCATTGTGTGTTAGAAAGTTTGACAGCAGTCTTTAAGTCTTTGCATAGTCTGTAACTCACTTCAACATGTACATACTGCAGAGGCACCAGGCATATGGGTGTGGTGACACACCCAGCTGTCTACCTAATCTCTGTTCTTTTCCTTTCTCAGTGCCCACAGATGCCTTATTTTGTTCAGGATAGCATTGTGCCCAGATGACACCTCTATTTCCCAGTCTTTTTTGCAGTTAAAAGTAACCTAGTTTTAACCAAGTAGAATTTTGCTGAGTACTCTGGGAATGTTTTCTTTTCCTCATAAAGACCCCACTTTTTTCTACATCATTGCCATTTTCCCCATTCTATGTGAAACCATGAGGATGAAAGCCACAGGTTAAGATGGCAGAGCAAGAATCTGGAAGGAGCCTCATCCTTCATGGTTTAAAAGCTGCTGCACCAACTGTGCACATATTACTCATGAACTTTATGACATGTGAGGAAGATATTGGTTAAGCCACTATCTTTGGATTTTTGTTAAATGCAGCTGAATGCATCCGAACTAATCCACCGGCCTGGAGGGAGATAGAGATAAATTAATACACAATGGCTACAGTCCAATGTAAACAGCTCGTGAAAATATGAGATGGAATATTAACTAAGTGCTAGAATCAGGGAATTAAAAGTTGAGGATATAACTAAACAGAGGAGGTATTTTTCTAAAAAAATATATAGTATTTTCCTCAGGTGGAATTAAGCCATCAGCTTTTACAATAAAATTTCACACTCATGAAGGCTCAAAAATCAAAAAGATGTGGGACCATCGGCATTTAAATTACACCAAGAGAGGGAGCTCTGGAGGGTGTCCAATTAACCTGCAGTCAATCATCTGCAAATTAACTTAAAGAGGTGTCAAGAAATCTAGGCAAGTTAGAGCCTCCTTTGCAGGTTGTGAATCTCTCTCCCTAAGGTTACATCTGGAGTCAGCTCAAGGGTGTCTTGGTTCTTTTTTTTTTTTTTAAATTAGGTTCACAGCACATCTTCCAGGCTTCTCTCACCCAGGCTGGTCACCCCATTCTCAATTTGGTATCTCCGTGACTAACCAAAATGGATGTAAATGAGAGCTTTCTGTGTCATTTCTTTTCACAACTACCTGAAAATACTGTCTGGCCCCACTGAGTCTTTTGCCAGCTTATTCAAAGGCACTATTTGGGTCAAGAAGCAAAGAATGTATTCGTGTCCTCATTTTCCTACATTAGAGTTGCTCTTAGAATATGCATTTTCTCTCGTACACATATACACACACAGACATTAGGGTTTAAATTTGAGGGCAAAGTCTATTTGTAATAATTACTGTGCACTTTCAAGGCCCAGTACTGCATAAGTACTATGTGTTATTCCATAAATAATCATTGTATATCTGACTCATGGACTCAGATGGAGTTCTCTTACCTTCTATAGAAAAGGCTGTATAACAGGTTATTAAGTGAGTTTATAGGGACAAGAGGAACCCCAGGCTCTCCATCCCCCTAACAGTGCCCCAAAGGCATGACCGCTGACTACTGTCCAGGAGATCTAGTTCAACTCTGAAGTAAACTGAGAAATCCAAATGGGCATCACCTATAAACAACCTCGAAAAGCATCTTCATTTTCTAGGCTTCTCGTTCTTGTGCGATTCACCCATTCACCGGTTCATGTAGCCCACATTTATCGTGCTCTCATTTCAGTGTTTCTGAAATTCTTTTAGCTTGCAGCGTATCTGGGGAAATAAAACATTCAGAAGGTTACAAAGAAAGGCTGACTATGAATTAGCAGTCTCATACTGCTACAGCCCTGCCAGCCAGACTGTTATTCTAAGACGCCAGTCGTGGAGGTGGCTCACCTACTTTCCGAGGGATTAGATGCTGAATGATGGGAGCACCTTCACATGTTCAGTTGTTACAATATCCCCTCTTAAGCGACTTATGCTTTGGTATTAAAAACATTATTTGTATGAGACGTGAAAACGCACGTTCGGGGAATACAGTCACCGGGGTAATTTATTTTTCTTTAAAAAATGCATCTTAATGTATTTCTTGACGTTCCTTAGCCCCTTGTCCAAACGGTGTTGCAGAACACTGGAGTTATGGTCATTATGGTTCTGGGGTGGGGACTAGCAATGTTTTCAAGCTGGGGTTTGGGGAGAGGAAAAAGAGATCAGTGAGTCTATTATTGGGCAGCAGGGATATATACTTTTCAAACATGTACAGCATCTTGAAAGTTTGGTTTCCCATCACCATTTATATTCCTGAGGAATAGACACGTCTCTCACTCTGCAGCAGTGTTTTGTGACATTTGGATTTACAATGTTCAAGTTGAAGTCTCCAGCCCCTTGCAGTCTGTCAAAAACAGCTTCTTTGTCCATTTATTTTTGTCTTCCACACCCAGTCTGAATATCTTTTGTAAATTTACACTTGACAACCCTCGTATTTCAGTAGCTGACTTTGGTTTCACAATCTACCTTGCTTGCTCAGTTACATTAGCTGAAACAACAAATTTAATCCATGATGTCAATAGTAAATTATAGCAGAGGAGTAATATATGTCTGACATCATAAAGGTCAAGGCCATGGTAAAAACACTGCAAATTCTGGAGCCATTGTGTTTGAGCAAGCAGAGGGCTCTTGCTAAACACTAACATTATGAAAATCTGATTAGCCCTAAAAGCTTCAATTGGCTAATCTTATTTTTTGAATATCTTCTTTTCTAAATGGGAAATTTCTAAAAGCAGAAAGCTCTTGTACTCCATGCTGCACTGTGAATTTTGCTCCCATGGACATTGGCTGTGTAATTATATTTTATATTTGGTAGAGGATAAATAATTAAAACGAGAATTACTTTCCTGAAAAGATTCATTTAGAGCACACATTTTCTATTACTATAGCTGTTGAACGGGGGAGGGGACATCACCTCCTACCTACCCAAACTACCTTGCCATTAAAGTATCTAAATTACCTCGGTGAATTCTGAGCACAGAAGTGGTTGATGAATTGCTTTTGCATAAATGCACTTTCCCTTTGCTAGAATCTAATTTTATGAAACACACTCGTGTGTGTGCGCGCACACACACACACGCTCACCAAGAGACACACATATACCCAAGCAACTACTGAACCCTCTCAAGAAGAAAAATAGAAGGCTGGAATTTTCTCTATATAATGAAGTTTTTTTAAACGTTGCCAGTAATATAAGCATCTCTGAGGAAAGCCCAAATGGTTTCATCTCCTGTAGGGAAGAACGGTTCATGAATCATTGTTTCTATGCAAAAGTGTTTCATTCCTTTAACTGATGCTATCAATTGTACTGGCTGATTTTTTTTCTAAAGTATCAAAATTTGATTCTGGCTTAAACACATTTATTACAAGTAGGAAAAAAATTCTTCTGCAGAGTGAACCAAAAAGCCATTCTGTGGTTGAAAGAGTCTGAGAAGGCCACCCCTGTTGTGGCTATAATGTGTTTAGAGGGTTCGATCTATCATGGGCAGCCCCAGAGGCCAAGGAGGCTTCTTAAACAGTTGACAGTGCTCACTTTGACTCAAATGCATTTTCATTTGTTAATTAGCAGCATTTATTTTAGTTTCCATGTGTTCTTGCTGTGTTTGTTAGACGTAGAAAAGAACTCGGGATACGATGTGGTGGAATGACATGGTATTGGATACTATCTCCTGGCAGACCCATTTGTTGTTTGTGTCCATGAGAAGGGAGAAAATGTCTTCAGCCCCATTGTGCCCAGTGATAACCAGTGCTTTATAGGACTATTTTCCTGTGGGAGTAGAGCAATGGCTGAAAGGAAAGGAAATGGCCTCCAGCAAGGTCTGAAGATGACCAGTCTCTCCCTTAGTCTGACCTCTCCAGTCTTCCTGCCTCCATTACTGTGTAGAGTGGTGAGTTTGGCCTTGGGCCAGAGGGGAGAGAGAATGTGGAGGCCAAGGTGTTGGAATCCCATATTTTTAGTCTAGGTTCTTTTCCTCACTTGCAATCGCTTATCACTAGCAACATGAGAAAAACCTATCCTTCAAATTGACCTTAGGCTGTAGAACACATGGCTCAAGTTCACATAGCACTTTGAAGAAAGAAAATAACTCCTATATATGAAGGTTATTGCAATTAATAACTATATATTTTTAATTTCCAAGATTTATTTAATTTGGTAATTGATGACCATAATTATACCCTAGAGAACATGAAAGAGATACAATTCCTGCCTATAAGAACCCTAAAATTGAAAATCATAACAAAAATATGTAGCCCTCTAAGTAATCTTTCGGTCTTTAATTCCTCTCTAGGTCATACTGCTGTAAGGGAGGAATGGAATGGGGAGAACAGGTGTCCATCACTCACGACAGGCTTAGTTACGGTCTCTCACAGTGCCATCGATGCACTGGCTGCATTACCAGCATGGACTTACTCCGACTTATCCTTCAACACAAGGTTGCCGGTGTGGGTTATGTAGCTTGCCTTATATCATCAATCTGTGATTGCGATATTTTTCTTCATAATCAAATAGAAAAATGATTTACTTTCTCTAATTTTTGTTACAAAATAAAATAATGTTCTACAAGCTGGAGTTTGATCATTTCTGGCAGCAATTAGGTTTTTTTGCTCTACTTCAACCTGAGAGTGAATTTCGTTTCTCAAATGAATGCATAAGTGCATTGTAGCTGGTACTGTGATCTGCTCACCTAGTGGATTTCTCTTTTGCTCTGATAGTAAAGAGAAACTTGGAAAACCTCGCCCTCTTAGTTTGGACTTAAAGACTTGGGATCTTGGCCTCCAGGTTATGTGGCTGCCTGTTTGGCCAACTGTTAACAATAACTAACTAACAATTGTTGAGTGTGTCCCATGTCCTCAGCATTGTGCTTGGTGCTTCATTTGCTGGGTCTCGTTTGGGATTTGCAATAGCTCTTTGAGTTAGATATTGTTATTTTTAGCATTTTTCAAAAGAGGAGATTGGGACTTGGTGAGGCTAAGTCACCTTTAAAGGTTACACACACGATAGGTTAGTTGCAAGCCTATGAGCTAATTTCCTTCAGGTCGAGTGCTCCAAAAATTCGTTCATGGATCCAGATCTAACAGCCTCCAAGCATCATGGTCCCAAACACTGCCTGCCTAACGCAGGTTCACACCACGAAGGCCCCTTGCGTGGCAGTAGCCCCTGCCACTTCCCTCGCTCCATCCTGGAGGGACAACTGCAGTTCCTTTAGAATTTAGAAAGCAGGAGTTTCCTGGGCTCGCCTCATCACCCCAAGCAAGCCTGTCACTACTGCTTTTGGCAGGGGAACTGGGAACATGACGAATGATGGCCACCTGTTCCAAGAATAAACAAACCCTTCATTATTCCATTAGCTATTTTCCATTTCCTGCTAAGCCTCATAACTTATTAGCACTATTTAGGTTAATGTATGGCTGTATTCTTTTACGTGTTTACTTTATATTCTTCACATGATAACGTATCGAGGTGTTCGGATCCTCTGTGTGGCTTTTTTGAACATAGAATGAGATGAGTTTGAGAGGATAACTCGCCTGGTGCTGCTAAGACCACCATCAATTCCCCTTTACAGAGCACATTTTCTCTAAGGGGTTGAGAAGATATGATCTCATGGCCACTGTGAACCAAGAAGGTTTGGAACACAATGTTGCATAAGGAGAACACATTTATCCTTGCTTCTCACCGAAGGTAAACCTTGCGGGGCATATTGAAAACAGCACCAGATAAGACTCCAGGAGCCTCAATTTCCAGCCTTCTACTATGTAGAAGGGGTTTGTGAAAATCAGAAAAGATTTGTGGTGGCTTCTGTTAGGTTGTTTTGACTGTAAGAAAAAACTTTCACTGTTTAACAGAAAAAGCATTATTGCAAGATCACATGTGGACTGGAATTGGGAGGGGAAATGAATAGAGGGCACCATCTAGTCCCTTCTGGGCATTTCTCTCTGTGTCTCTCACACATGAGTGACATGGTCTTGACCCCATGGTATCTGTTCTTTGTGACCTCTCTGTCCTCTGGCATCTCCACTGCTCTCTCCAGATTGACTGGCTTTTTCTTCCCCTATTGAAAAATGTTTAGAAAATAGGGGACCAGAAGCCAAATCCAGCCTGAAGATGTGTTTCATTTGGCTAGCTTGGTGTTTAGACCAAATATCGAAATAGAATGTTTTTTTTTTTTTGACAAAGCATGTATTATTTTCCATATAGTTGAGAATTTACACATTTACTTTATTCAGATGAAGGCGTTTGAGTTTGTGACTACTGTACTCTGTATATATTTACTGTACTTCTTTCTGCTTATTCATGATTTTTACTATCTCTTAACTTTAACTTTGATTTTCTATAACTCCTCATGCCCTCAATCCCCATCCAAATAATGTGCTCTGCAACCTTTTTTTTGAGCTTTTACTGCTAATCCTCATTTGATCTGTTCATCTCCATTTACATTCTTAAGAACGAACTTTCCTATACCATACTACCTAATAGGTCAGTCTAAGGTACCTCTACTGAGACGTTTGTTATAAAGTGGGAAAGTGCTTTGTAATGTGTAATGTGTATACAATGGTATATATATATAAGGTGTCCATTATTATTAATACATGTACATATGAGGGTCGTACAGGCAGATCTGAGCATCAAAAAATTTTCTCCTGGCACATGCAATGATTTATTGCTTTGGAGTTTATCCAAAGACCTTAGCTAAGAAATAGCAGTTAAGCTATAGACCAATTTTTTTTACTGATGTGAACATACCCATGGGTTTTCTCTAAGCATCTATGGGGTAATAATTTCAGATTCAGATGAATGGCTCAGATTCTTGGTTGAGTGGTATAGTTTGTAGGCACAGTCAAAGCACCCTGGAAAGACTCAGGCAGGAACAGGTCATTTAGGGGTACCTTGAAAACAGTTTCGTTCTTGGATGCTATGAAGGCATCAATGTCGAAAACTTGTGTGATCTTTACCTATGTTTACCAGTTTGACCCTTTCCTTATCTTTGATATAACCACCATCTCTAATACCATGGTAATTTATCTGTTTCACCCTGCTCCAACCTCTCCTGCCCACACAGGCTCTAATTAAAAATAAAACACAGAAGACAAAATAAGAGAAAGAAAAAGCTCTTTCATTTCCTGCATGCTTTGGGCTTAGGCTGGTCTCTCTCTCTCTCTCTCTCTCTCTGCTCTTATAAAGAAATAAAGACAACCGTTATCAGAGAAGCCAAACTACTAGATTGAAAGATTTTTATAAATATTTAGACTTAACTAATAAAGTAGCATATGTTTACAAAGAACATAATCTTAGAGATCTCATAACTAGAACTAATTTAGGTTGGTAATTAACTTTGGAAAGAACCCAAAAGCAAAGAAAACAATTAGACAAATGATCTCTTAGTCTAGAAGATGCAAGATTTTGAAAGCCTATGACTCAGTTGAATGTATCTTAAGCTTTCTACTGTAAACACTGGAAACCTGACAAGCTAGATCCTGGCCCTGTGTGCTGTCTGCTTTGGTCCACTTCATAGGGATGTCATCAAGATAAAAGATCATAGCTGTGAAGACATATCAAGCATTTAGAAAGAGAGCTGCTATTTATACTCAAAGTATTATTAACGTTATCCCCATTACATAGTCTAGCAGGCCTTTTTCTTTGAGGATGCTGCAGGAATTTGTAAAAAGCCGAATAAGTAAAAACAAATTAAAAACCAAGACAAACAAAGCAAACAGCAAACCACTTGAGTCCGCCCAGGAATGACTAGCTAAGCATTCTTTGACGGGTGTGGGAGCTCTGCCCTTGTGAAGGCTACAGAGGCCTGAGGACAAAGCTAAAGAGCAGCATTGCAAGAGGACCAAATCACTGGGTTCATGAAGTTGTGTGTATGTGTGTCTGTGGAGGGGGTGTCAATCAAATCCTTCTGGTACCCACAAAATGATTCAAAGAGCCCTAACATGAGAAGGACTGAGTCTCTGTGGACGTTGAGAATTGCAAGGCGATACTGCCCACTGATCTGTTGCAGGGGTTTAGATGGTAATGCCTTTATAGCAATTTCTCCCTCCTTGGTTCACTCCCTCTCTCCCTCTTTGCTCTTGCTCTCCACTCCTCTCCTTTTCTCTCTCCTTCTTTCCTTTTATTATATCACATTCCTGTCTTCAGCTGAATTTATCATCCATTAAGATCTAATTTTTATGTGATTTTCTACCAGGTCAGTGTCTTTACCTGGTGCAATAGACTGTTATGTCTCCTCCCAATTTTTATGTTGGAACTTAATCCCCAGTGTGAGGGTATTTGGGGATGGAGTCTTTGGGAGGTGATTAGGACATGAGGGTAGAGCTCTCATGAATGGGATTTGTGTCCTATGAAACAGACCCCAGAGAGCCTCCTCACACCTTCCATCGTGTGAGGTCACAGTGAGACGACAGCCCTCTGTGAACCAGGAAGTGAGCTGTCACCAGACACCAAATCCACCAGTGTCGTGGTTGTGGACTTCCAAGCCTCTAGGACTATGAGAAATAAATGTTTGTGTTTAAAGCCCCTCAGTCTGTGGTATTTTTGTTATAGCAGCCTGAACTAAGACACTTCCAGAAAGTAGAGTCTGAGCCAATAACTTGTGTGCAGGGAGTATCTTTAGAGGTGATTGATTCTAGGGATCAGGGGTGAGAACTAGGGAGCATGAAATGGAAAAAGAGGAAAAGACAATTAAAGGTGCCTTATGGAGTTGGATCCTGAAGCAGGCAACTGGGACTGAATCTTACCAGGACCATCCCAGGCTATAGAATGCTTGTCAGAATCGCTAACAATAAAAAGCATTGACAACAAATCCCATTTATTCATCAGTTCTCACTCCCTGTTGGTTAAGGGTTTATCCAGATGCAATTGCAAGTGACCTGAGCAATCTGCTTCCACTGTGGTTCCTAAAGATTTCAAGGCAGGAAGGTGAGCTCTTTAAATAAGGCACTATTAGCAGAAGAAGCCTGCAGAGCCGCTAAGCACATATGCTGCTTCAGTGGCTGGTATCAGAGGAAAGGCCGGTAGGATACGAGGTGATCACAAGGAACTTTGACATGCCAAGTTTTTCTTAGCCTGCTTTTATGTAATTGACTTATGTTAATCTAATAGAGAAATTGACATTTATTCTTTTAAATTTCATAGTATTAATTTGTGCCCAATAATTTTGCCTAGACAATATTTTAAATATTCTGCTTCTTTTGCCTATAATTGCGCCAAGCCTGGCCAGTTTTGGCTGACTCGGTAGGTGGTTCAGAACTTTGGATGTGAAGATGGCTGGCTTGGACTCAAATCTCAGCTCCACAGCTTAGTAGCACTGTGACCTCAGGGAAAGTAACTTTTCCCATCTATAAATTGAGGATAATTAGAGTACCTACATCATAGAATTATTGTTTTTAAGATTAAATTAAATAATCATTGTGAAACAATTAGCCCAGTGCTTGCATCATACAAAACAAGTGCTTAATAAATTTACATTGTATTTTAAAGACTGATGAGTATAATTTCATTCCTTCCTCTAAGTAAATGGTAAAAGTATTGAATAGAAAAGTTTCAAACAAAAACCCAACAGCAATTTTTCTGAACTTTCCCTTTAGTTTGATATTAATCAATGGAATAACAAAATCTGTTTTTTAAAGTTCAACCACCCATTTTACGCTCAAAAGATGACTTCATTGCTTTGATAAATTAAAGGAATGCTATATCTATGCAGTAGTGCTACTCAAAGTGTGGCTGATGGGCCAGTGCTGTTCTTTCAGCTAACTATTACTGGTTCACAATAAAACATGTATGGAAATTGAGTGAGTAAGTACAAATTTTTATAGCAATTTGACATCGCCTTGACATCCAAATGCATGATCGGTGGATTTATTTCATTGAACAGCATATAGATCAGATCAGGGATCTGAACTTATGAGATGAGTCTTATATGGTGAGCAACAGACAATGTTAAAATGTAATATTTTAAGGTTAATTTGTCAGCTGTAATCCAAAAGTATATAAAGACAGAATCCCTGTCTTTCATAAAAAGTTAAGTTAAATTTAACTATAATTTTACAGAATAAATAGTTGGAACTTGTTACTGATGAAGAACTGAAAAATTTTGCAAAGAGTATCATTTGCTTCAATTCAGAAAAGGTTAAAAATAAACATCTTGTTTTGTTCTCATTCCCATGAAGACATTTCTGCAAGATTGGTTTCTTTATTTTATGTAGTATTAAAACATAGAAGCAGTTGTTGATATAAATATTCCTGAGTAGTATTGTCATCCATTTAAACTAGATTAGATAAATAACAAGTAAAAAACAAACTTATCCATCACATTAAAATTAAACATTGATACATGAATTGTTTATTTAAAGTGTAAATATAGGTGTTTAAAAAGGGAATTTATTCCACTTTAAATTTTGTGTTATGATTGCAGAATTACAAAAACTATGAGTGCAACAGCAATTTTCTCAATGAACAATTAGTTTTTAAAAATTAAATTTCTTTTTCTTATGTTTTGATTAAATTTATTGAAATGTAATTTAATGTCTATTCAATTTAATATAAATTATGCCATTCAATTTAATATAAAATTTCTAGTGTCTACTCAATCAAGGGCAAGGCACAGGCCTTGAGGGTGGTCAGAAGACAGGGGCTTGCAGGGTTTTTTGGAGTGGGAGTGACCTGGTAAAAGCAGTGGGGACAGTGAATGTCTGAAAGGGACTAGTGAGGAGGTGGATGGGGAGGGAAACTGGAGGTGTTCAAGCAAGTGCAGAGAAGAGAGTAGGAACAGGTGCAATTTTAAAAATAAAAACAAAAGCGAACAAAAAAGGTGGGGAGCTTGTATTTTGTACGTCTTAGTTTTTTTTTTTCTAAACTGGTAATTTATTTTTATTGATTTTACAAAAGTTACCAATCTCTTGGAAATTTTATAAAATTTGATCTTTCACAATAAATAATTTGAGAAGTGCTGCTCTATGCTATTCACTTGACTTACCAACTCATCAATAAAAAGGACAGGAATAGTTCCTATGAAACTGAATAATATTGCCCTATAAAATAACAGCAGTTATAGCACACAAGATATTGTAAGACTGAATTATTGTGGGTGAACTGGCTTTGAAGAGTCACCGATTTTCACATTCACAACAATTTCCACCGATCTAATCCCCATCATAGAACGTGGAAATAGAACATATCCCTGAAAACATCGTCTTTCAAATGGTAATGCCTGAGACCACAGTAAGCACCCTCACCCAGAGAAGGTGATGAGGCAGAGGCTGGGCGAGGGAGTGCAGGAGCACAAGAAGAGCATCACTCTGGGTCAGTGTCCGTTTTTGGTGTGATTTTTCTTGCCGACCCCCTAACATGGGCAGCTGTAAAATTGGAATAAAACTGTAACTCATTAGCCAACATTTAGCAACCCTGACGTGTATCCTGGGACTAATAAGACTTGAAGAAGTTAAAACAAAAGCATAAAAGAAAGGAAGTCAATAATAAGAACAAAACCCAGCAGATGAATTTTTTTAGAAAAATAAAGGGATAAATATATTCTTTTTAAAAAATATCTTTATTGAGATATAATTCATATATCATAAAATTTACTCATTTAAAATGTACAGTTTACTAATTTTTAGTATAGTCACAGAGTTGTGTAACAATCACCACAACCTAAGTTTAGAATGTTCTACATTCTCTTTTAAATACTAGACATGCATGTACACATATCTGCACATATATGTATATTCTCTTTTGCACATGGTTATTATTGAATAAAAAACATAAATCTATGGTCCCCTTAGAATATTAAGAGCGACTAACTCAAGGAGTTTAACTTCTTGCCTCTTCTCTGTTTATTGCTCCAGAGAGGAGCTGAATGAGGGACTCAGGGCTAGATGCTCCCAGGTCCCCCTTGGAGGCCAGCTTCAGTAGCATGCTGCTCTTCCCTGACCCTGATCCGCATCCTATTAGTGGCACTGAGCCTTTCAAGCAAGTTTGGGCCATAACTCAGCTGCACAGCCCTAGTCAGTGGTTTTTCAATGACTCTAGCCTGGATGAAACTACCAAGGCATTTTTGAGGCGGCCACAGAACAGATAATGACTTTACTTCCCACTAACCTGGATTAGGTTCAAACTGGTTGTCTACAGGGGAAAAGATCTATGTGCTCCCTCCCTTTCTTTTCCTATATTTCAAATCCTTAATTCCTTGCCCTACTTTCTGCTTCCAAACATGATTTCTCCCTCTGGTCTCCCCCTCCTCACAATTCCTATCCTTTTCTTGGACTCTTTAGGAAATCTGATTGCCCCTCTTGAGAGGATATCTGGGATAACACTGTTTTTGATGAACTGTTATTATTTTAGTGGCTAGACATTCAACCGTTTCCTTAAACGCAAGTAACACATTCTTTTCCAAGTGCACCCTTCCAGAGCATCCTAACCACCAACCGCAGCCCCACGTAGAACACCTCATGGATGACGACAATAAACTTGTTCAACTGGGAAGAAGGAAGAAAACGAAAACGCTATTTTATTGGAAAACCCAAATGACTTAAAAACAAATTTAGGGAAAATATAGCTCCCTAACGTGGGCTTGACTGTGAAAGGCAAACATCATAAAAACGTGGTCTCTGTTTCAGGTGTTCTGGAAACAAACTCACTTTTAGGGGTTGGGGAGCTGCTCCAAGCACCAACAGAATTAAGGGATGAATCTTGTATTTAAGGATTATGTAGTACCTTCCTTTCTCAAACAAACTTTTCCAACTTGCAGAGATTTTGAAGCTGTAATGTTGGTTCTGATTAAGTTACTCCTATCCTTTTTTCTGATTAAGTGGCTTCACCATGTATTTAAATGATACAAAATTTGAAAACAGTAGACAAAAATCACACTGGTTTGCCTCTTCATTGCCTCTGAGGGAACTAATAGTAAAAACAAGATGTTCGTGTAAAGAACTTTAATAACATAAAATCATAACCTAATCAGAGCTCTTCCATATTTTCTGAGCCATTCACCATGTGCCAGCACTGAGCCAAGAACAACATGGGCGTTGCTCTCGAAGGGTGTCCATTCCAGAGTTGAGACGATTGATGAGCAACTGCAATAAAGCCCAAGCCTGCTCTGCGGGGTGAAAAGCAGGGCTCTCGGGAAGTTCATGGCAGGGGTACTGCCACAGGGAGTAACATCCTCGTGGCAAATGGAAATCACAGGCCTCCTAGAAATAGAATGATTTTAGCTTCACTTCTTAGTACTGGGATCAGCAGATACCGATATCGAACATAACCTACTCTTTTGTTCCACTCAAGTTTGAAACAGTTTCTAACCCAGGAAACCACCAAAATAGAACTGCTTGCCTCAAAGCATTTGAAAGGAGATTTTCAATAATAGAGGCTACCAATTGCATCTTTTCTGAACAGGAGCAAACTGGCGATCTTTTTCACTTTACTTTTTTCTCTGAGATGCTGGCATCTGCTTCTGCTCTGTTTGCTAAGGTTTTCATTAGAAAAAGTATAACACATACAACTTCTCAATGATTAAAACGTACTGCCTTTTGTGAGTGATGAAGTCAGACAAGTAAAGTATCTGTCTTTATTTTCCATCATAGTTGGTCATAAATCCTGCAACCTAGAAGTGATAATGTGCTTTGGCTTCATATAATTGTGCTGGCTGGAGCTCTGGATGCTCATGTCTCCAGTTTTATTGTGTTGGGACGACACACAACTCTTCCAAGTTGCTGATGGAGATGCTGGCGGTGGCCCAGCTCTCTAGGGTGTTGATATTTGGATTGCTCTCTCTAAGGGATTGCTTTCCTCTAGCTAGTGATTTCTCTCATGTCTGTGTCCGTCCTTTGGAAGACCATGAAGAAAGGAGAAATACTTTCCCTCTTTACCACTAATTAGGGGGAGGGGGAATGTTGAGTTAGAACATTTAAAATAAATGAGTCCCCTTAAATGAATACCCATTAATTCAATCACCCATGTTTTCCTTTCTTCCTTCCTTCTCTCCCTCCTTTCCATGTGCATTTATTAAATACCTTATGTGTTCTGCACTATATTGGTGTCACGAAAGTCCTAAAGGAATTCTGTGGTCTGGCAAGGGAAAGACAACTATAATGGAAAATTTGGGGAAGAGTGTCAGCTTTGGCAGTGTATGTGTTAGGGTAACATCAACCGCTGTAACAATAAACTTTTAAAAAATTGGCTTAACATAATAAAAATTTATTTCCCACTCAGATAAAAATCCAAAGCAGATGTTCCTTATCTGTGGGATAAAGGATTCAGGCTTCTATCTTGAGGCTCGACCTTGCTCTAGGTCTTCAGAAACATTCCAGCCTTCCGAGATAATGGAGAAGGTATATCCACTTCTTACTAACCCTCCTCCTACTCATTTTCCACTGGTGAAAACTTGTCATACGACCCCAGCTGAGGCAAAGGAGACTGGGAAGTGCGGTCCCAGTTAGGGCAGCTGCATTTCCACAGAATGGGAGGAAACAAAAAGGTTAGTGGACAGTTAGCCGCAAGGAGAATATGAATGAATTCTCTCTCTCTCTCTTTTTTTTTTTTTGGAACAAATTAATCTTTAGATGATAAAGGAACACTTAGTAGGAAAAGTCTGGTGGGAATACTTTCCAGCTTAAGCTGGAAACAGCACAAGGACATTTGAAGATCTAAAGGCTGGGTTCCAAGCAGTTCCAAGCCCCTGTTTCTCAAACAAGAAAACATAATATCATTTATGCTCCTCCCTTAGGAAGAAGGGGAAGGTTTCATTCTCACATCTCCCATCACAGTATAATTTGTCTCATGTTCTTTTTCCCTCCTTTTTTTTCTTGAAGGGATCATAAAAATTAAGTCCAAAACAAATACAATTCTTCAGATAGCAGGTTTGGTTGCCCTTTAAGATACCTAATTTACAAAGCTCCCTTTAATGGGTGCCATCTTACAGTTGGGAAATGAGCCACTACCTTTGCAAGTCAGGTTTTTTTTTTTTTTTTTTTTTTTTTTTTTTTTTGCCCGAATCCCCTCCATTTTCCTCACAGCCTCAGCGAGCACAGTTTCTTTTCATCCTAATGTAGTGAGGGATAAAATGAAAGGAAATTTTCCTTAATTCAATAGTGAAACTTTCCAGTTGTGAAGCACTTTGAAATACAAACTAATTAATGAACACAACTCTCTTTTAAAGTAGTAAGGACTGCTGTTCTCATTTTTCACAGCTGAGAAGGCTGCAGTTAAGCTAGTCGGCCCCAGGCTGTGCGCCTGGTCTGCAGAAGAACTTGGAGGTACCAGCCCTGAGTTCTCTCAGGGTGGCATGTGGCCTCTCTCGGGGATAATCAGTTTTTATATGAGTTGTAGTTAATAGTGACTTTGTCAATGACTCCACAGTGCCTCTGGCACTGGCTATGCAATTAGTAACGTTCTTGTCACAAACCGTGAGTGACCCACTAAAGAGAATAGAGTAAAAGCGACTCACTGGATGGCCCTGTATCACCTTCTAGAGACTGAAGAAATCTTTTGCAATCATCAGCACTGTGCTAAACTGAGAAGCAGAAAGATGAGAAGGATTTGTTTATATCTTCATGGAACTAAGACCTTGAGGCCAAAGTTATTATTGCCATTGCATAGAGAAAGAAATTGAGACCTAGAGCCTGCTGCCTTCCCAAGGATAAATCATTAGGACTTTCATTCTAATATCATTCTTTTGTCTTGGCTCACACAAGGATAACACACTGTATACAAATAGCACTGAGACTATTCCAATAATAAAAAAATGATCATAAGCGACGTTATGTATGAAGGTTTGCCAGGACCACATCTTTTGTGATGGAATAAATGGTTCCGAGTTGTAGCACAGATGAAAAAATCACAAACTGGCTCCTGTGGTAGTGAAATCTATAAGCAACTTGTGAGGCCCCAGACGCTCTGACTGCACCCATAATTAAAACATTTATATTTTGAAGAGTCTATCACAGTTTGGTTATGAGGTAAGGATCTGTCATTATAAACTGCTGGCTGTCAAGTATGAGAGAAATACCTAAGACATAACATAGATCTTGGTAGAATCTTCGTTTCTGCCTTCTTGAGTATACTATTTGTATAAGTTATAGAATTAATAGTCATAAATAAATCCAGCCAGGACACTTTGGGTTCATTTTCATTTGTGACCACAGTGAGGTTTGATATTATAAAACTACACTATTCAATATGAGAGCCATGAGCCACATGTGGCTACTACGAATTGAAATGTGTTCTAAGTGTAAAATACACATTGAATTTTGAAATCTTAATGTGAAAACGAGATTGCAAAATACCTCATTTTTATATTGATTACATGTTGAAATATTAATATTCTGGATATATTGGATTAAGCACAACATATTATTAAAATTTAATTTCACCTGTATTTACTTTTATAATGTGGTTACTAGAAAATTTAAAATTCCATATGTGGATCACAACTTTCTATTGGAAAGTGCTTTTATAGAATTCTAACTTTTTAAGAGTCTCCTAACTATAAAAGCTTATTTGGCCACTGAGTCCCTCAGACCACCCAAATTCTCTGCTGTTAGCAACGGCTTCCTTTAGAATCAACAGGCAGATATCAGTGTTCAAGCAAAACAATATTTCTTGACTTTCTAATTTGCTTTTATTATTTTATTTGCTAATATTAGAACAGATCCAAAAGGAAGGCTTCTCATACCTCTCCCCTTGGCTAACTCCTACATGTCCTTCAAGACGTATTCCACATCACTGCCCTTGGAAGCCTGCCCTCCCTCCCTATTCCCTGTGGCCTGGAAACGAGTTAGGTGCCCCTGCTCTGTGCCTCCGTGCCAGACGGCCATCACTGGCTTGTCTCTCTGTCCCATTTTCTGTACATTCATTAAGGTCAGAGATTGTCTTTCATTTTTATATTTCTAGTATCTGGTACAGTTTCTGGAAACATTACACAAATATTTATTAAATAATTGCTTAATTGAAGAATGAATAAAAATAGTTCATTAGTTGACATTGTTATTTTAGAATTATTGGAAATAGTAGCTTACATTTGATTGGCACTTCACAAAAGTTATGTTAGCTGATCCTCACAGAAGTATTTGGGGGAAAATCCTTCCTCATTAGAATCATCACAATTTATTAGCCACAATTCTTCATAATGGCTCCCCTCTCAAGTCAGGAGTGCCCTGATAATGATATTGATAAAATCAGATTGCTGTGTGAAAATTACCAAGTTACAGTTTATTTGTGTATGTATATCATAACCCTACTATGCTGATGGCAGAGAAGATATGAGCAATATGCCTACAGAAAAACCAATCTGTTGTTTTTGGGGTATCATATAATTTATTATCCAAACTCAACAATTTGGGAGTTAATGGGAGTGCTGTAATATTTATTCTGGCACAAAACATAAACTGGCCTACTAAGGACAAATCAGGATATATGTTCACCCTGGTTATATTACATAAGAACCATTTTTCAAGTAATCTGTGTATGGTACAGATATGGTGAATTGGCTGTTCCCATATGTTGATGGGAGGGAAGGGACTCTCGCTATGAGTGGAAGACCCGAGAGATGAGACTGGGAGTCCAAGATTCTGACTGTCTCTCCCAATGGCCCAACTACAGCACTGTTTTGAGTGGATGAAACTTTTCAGCAGACCTTCTCTAGATGGGGCAACTGCATGAGCTCTGAGCACAGAAGTCCTATCACCTGCTCATCAGCTCACAAATCCAGGACACTGCTTGGAAGGAGCTGTCCTGTTAGTTGTGGGGAGATAGCTTCCTTGACAAATGCTCAACGAGCCAGCAATTTCCTTGTGCCTTCTATGCTCCTGGTCAAAGAAGCTGGAAAGAGGGATGAGCTCGTGTTAATACCTCATATCTCTTTGTCACTGTTTTCAATTGGTTCCTACCAGCCTTGGAGAAAAACTAAAAGCTATGTTATAAGTGCTTTCAAATAAAACCACCGCATACATGATTACTATCTTCCTTTGAGAGATAAAGAAATTGAGGCTCAGCAATTTTTAGAGATGTGCCCAGTGGGAGAATTATAGAGGAGATTTCCGAGGCCCAGTCTGGGACACTTCCCACTACAACATACTGCTTCATGGAAACACCCCATGAAGACTGCACTGCCTTAATTTAATTTGCATATAAGCTTGAGTCTTCCTAAAGAAGCAAAGTATGATGTTCACTCCGCTTCCTGCAGATGTAGCTACCTCTCACCATCTCTTAGGTGGGCTCTCTTTGGGTAAATGTGACGGTGCACCTAGTAATCACAGCAAGTCTAGTGGATGCCCGTGCTGCTTAAGAGCTTGGTGGACACCGACCAGCACAGGGTGATATCTGTGCATCTGAAGTGCCCATTCAAGATCAACAAATGGCTGAAGACAGATTTTTCAGCCAGAGGAAAGACTTATTACCTTACCATCAGTCTAATGAAAACAGAGGTGAAATACCAACCTGCACTAGATAAACAGCACACCACGCCATCCATCACACTCAGCCACACTGAGCAGAACACCCTAACCGATTTCACCTGACTTTCCTGCTTTACTCAGATGAGTATTCACAGCATCAGAAAGCTGGGACCTTTTCCCACTGGTTTTTGTCAGAATAAAGACCTGGACAGTTTAACAAAGACCTGAATAAGGACTTTCTCCCAGTTTAAATTCTCTTTTCTCCATAGCCACAGACAGGAAGAGCTTCTGAGGAGCCCACTTCTTACCTGTGTGCTCTACACTGGTGTTGTCTTCCAGGGTGTAGTTTCTATTATTGGGTCTCCTCAGTACTTCCAATAGCAGCTTTCTTCCTCAGGACCAACCAGCTGATAATTAGCATATCCATTCATTCAGTATGAGTGCCTGCCTACTCTAAGAGACACTCTAGGAGCTCACAGTCTAGGAGAAAGGATAGAAATCTTGCACTGTAAAGACATTCTTTTGTTTTTATATATATCTCTCATTTTGCATTAACAATATTATGTGAAGTAGAAAAAGCATTATTAAACTCATTTTCAAGAAGAGGAAGGTATGGGGGTAGGGAGTGGGTGAAATGGGTGAAGGGGGTCAAAAGGTACAAATTTCCAGATATAAAATAAATGAGTCATGGGGATGTAATGTACAGTGTGGTGACTATAGTTAACAAGACTGTGTTGTATATTTGAAAGCTGCTGAGAGTAGATCTCAAAAGTTCTTACCATGAGAAAAAAAAAATATGTGTGTTGATGAATGTTAACTAGATTTATTGCGGTGATCATTTAACAATATATACATATACCAAATCATTATGATGTACATCTGAAGCTAATATAATGTTATGTCAATTATATCTTAATAAAAAAGAGAAGCTATGACTTAGATACATGGTGTCACCCAAAGTGAGAGGTAGACGAAAACGAGAACTCTGAATATTTTTTTGAATGTGTAAGTAGACTTGTTTACCAACCCCAGCTCAGTGACTTCCCCCCACTGTATGAGACTTCTTTGATTATGCCATCAGACTTCCTCTTTTCTTCCAGAAATTTAAAAATCACCTTTCAGGAAAAAAAAAAAAAATCCATTACGGCCTTCACTGACTGGGTAATGATGTTGCCATCACAGACCCACAAACAGGGAGTAAACTTCCTAAAGCAGGGACTAAATTTATATCCTCTAGGTTTTGCAAGATGAGTCACGCCTGTGAGTGACAGCTGTGAATGCTTGACTCTGTCTTTGCAATGGTAAATGAAAGACAGCAACATGCATTTTGTTAGCAATGGCCTTTTGAGGAACATGTTCAAAGAGCTCTAGCACATTATAAAATCATGTTGTCTGTTGATCTCTGAAATAAGGATTAATAATAGAAACGAAATTTAATATTAAATATATTCATGGAATGCTTATGGTTTTACAGGCACTAAGCATATGCTATTTTGTTTAATACAGCAATCTCATAATGTTTTAGTAAGCCCAATATATAAATGAAGAAATAGGGGCATAGAGCCTGGCTTAAGATTATACATTTAATAAGCAGCAAAGCTATGATTTGTACCCAAGTCTTTTTAGGATATTCAGAGACGGTCATCCTCTAGTTAACTCATAAGAAACCGACAGGCGAGAATGCTGACTATTCATATGGAGGATATCGCTTTCCAGAGTGCAGAATACCTTTTCTCCTATTCATGGCAATGCCTTCCTGGTACCCCATCATCTGAGAAGCTGCGTCATTATTCGGAAATCTGAAAAGAGAAAGTGAATGGTATTGAAGGATGTTCCATGCAGACCATGGTAAGGACAGATGACACTTCAAGTCACACACATACACACACACACACACACACACGCACACGCACACGCACACACACACACAATATCTCTAACTACTGGAGTGATTCCCCTCCTCACTCCCATCATCTTCTCTCTCTAGCGACAGTTCTAGAGAAATCACCAAATGCTGCTTCTCTGATTATCTATTTTGTGTCCTGGGCACCTCCTCTGAGGGTACATTCTTTCTTTAGGTTGGGCCATGCTGTGTTCCCGGAGTAGGTATGTTTTACAAATCAACTCCTCAGTATGCTAATGAGTATTACTTAAAGAAAAAAATAAGCTGGGGTTGGTGACGCACTTTAATGGTTAAAAAAGCGTTTAAGAGAAATGCAGATACAAACAAAGTGAAACGTACACTGTGGCTATCAAAGATTGTTCCAGACAGATTCGAAAAACATCTTGCAGTATTTGTGCTCCTAAGGACTCTGGGTTAACCTCCTATTTCCCCTGAAATCACTTTTCCCAAAAGGTAACAAAACATTTTGTCTCCTTCAATAATGTATTCATTTAAGTAGCTTATTGCTCAGAGGTCAACCACTTGCCCTTTCTCCAAGCTTCTAGAGAGACATTTCACTGTCATCCCAAGTACTATCTATCATTTTTTTATTTCCATTGCTTGTAACACTTACACTTAGTAAATGAATAAACTTTTAAGCAGTAAGTTCATTTTACTGGAAGCGTGTCTAACCACATTAGCATCTTACCTACTATGGCTGCTCCATAAAATGTCAAATGATAAGAAGAGCTGGGATTTGGGACTTTCTTTCTGTGGTTGTGAATCTTGGAAGTAATCCAGCTGTCGAGTCAAAGACAAACTTCACCTGTGCTGTTTCAGATCCATCATGTGTATGAAGTGGAAAGATAAGGTTACACACCCAGTGAGGTGCTGAAATATGGGAAATCGAAGCAACTCGAGGGCCACGTTAATTAAAGCAGAGCTCTGCCAACCAGGGCTTATCAACAAGGGACCTGAGACTCCCCAAATGTATGTAGTTCAAGATCAAACCTAGCCAGCTCTTATCCATGGCTGAGAAGCACTTGAAGCTCCGTTTGAAGCACAACCTGAACTCTGCTGGCACCAGCCCAAATGCCTACAATGGACTTTGATCATATAGCTCTAAGTACCATAGGATTTCAGACCAAACTGAAGCTCAAGTGCCTTCATGAACAATGACAAAAGGTGGAGATCAGAGAAAAGCAAAGAAGGCCCAAAACTTCAATCAAGTGCCGACGAGATAAGACTGTGCTGAGAAGTAGTCAGTGCCTCACGAACTGTACTTTGAGCCTCAGGTCAGAACAGAGGCATGAATATCCACCTCACAGATATTCTGTCTGTTCATTTTTCCCTCTTGTGAAGTTCTTGAGCATCCATAGCTTTGTGCATAGTGATATTTATGTCTCTAGTGACTTTATACTCTCTGTGCCATGTCATGTGCTACGGCAGTCAGAAAATTTTGGTAGGGCCTAGATGCTGGACATACATTATGAAGATTGTCTGTCTTTGTTGTGTGGAGTTGAAACCAAGCCCTAGGCTTGGAAAGCTGTTCTCATGATGAGTTTACCAGTTTCGAAAGATGTGTACATCCAGCCCTTACTTCTTGTGTACCTTTTTCTTAGGAGGCTCCATTCTTAGGGTCGGAACAGCTGGCAGCCAAGTGTTGAGAGAAGAAAAGCTGGTGCGTGGTGTGTGCTGATGAAGCGCAGGGGGAGGGGAGCCTGTCAGGTGTGCTGAGTGACATTCCACACCGTTAGTACGGAGGGGTCTGTGTGACCCACACAAGTTATAAACTCTGGGAAGCTAGTTCCAAAAAGGAACTCCTTCCATTTGCATCCCCTTTCTGGCACGTCTCATACTCCCTGTGCACGGAGTAGCTATGTATTTCATTAATTGAGTGTTACCTGGTGAAGTAGTTACTTGAATTGCTAAATATACCAGTGGTAACCAAAGAATAAGGCTGCTGAAGAACTGAATCAAAACGACAGAACCACAACTATTTCCTATGTGGTTATTATTAGATAATCATGTACTCCCCAGCCTTCTCCTATGAAGGGGGGATTCTGAAACTGAGTCTTTGGTAACTGGTTACCCACTTATGTGTTTTCACCTCCACACATAAATCTCCCACAAAGACATGAGTTGGGGTCATGTGCTCATCATGTCACACATTGTCCTTTTATATTTTGTGTAAGACCCCTGGGGATGCTTGATTGTGTTGGTATCCTTTTACTCAACAAACTTATGATAGCTGAGCTTGAATTACTAGTATTAAGTCATTAAAATTATCATTTAAAATAATTCTTAAAGCAGAAAGGACAAAGCATAGATTCTTTGGGTTTCCCAGTCTAACATGCACATATTAAATAATAACAAACAACAGTCCTACACCCATTTATTTATGTGCATGACTGATGCTCTTCCCTCACTGCCTTCCTCATGCTCTGACCTCAGGTCTCACCTCTCCCCCTTGCTGTCTGCGCTCTAGCCCACTGACCTCTGTAGGCTCCTGGGACACACCACTCCACACCTGTGTACCTGCTGTTTCCTCGGTCCACCTGCTCTTCCCCAGGATCTGCACAGCTCATCCCCTTGCTTCCTCCAAGTTTTCATTCAAATGTCACCATCTTAGTAAGGCCTTGCCTGGCCACCCTGCCTAAAGTTCCCCCTGTATCAGACACTGTCTGTCTTCTTTCCAGGCTTTATTTTTCTCCTAAGTATTTATTGCTAGACTATAAATATATACACATATTTTATTTTTAGCTAGTTTTAGTGTTTGTCTCCATAAATAGAATGTAAGGAAAGAGAGTTTTTGCTTGTTTTGCTCCCTGTTGCATTAGGGCCTAACGCACAGTATTTAATAGGAATTTTTGAATGAATGAATGAATGAATGAATGAGTGATTGAGGCCAGGCTCTGTGCTGACTACTCATGATCAAGCCAATGGTTTCCCATTGCAAGACTTTATAGTCTCATGAGAAAGGCAGATATAAAGTATGTAATTAAAACAAAATGTGCTACTGCAAGGAGCTGTGAGAGTGAGTGGCAGAGGAGCCTGACCTGGTGTCTGCAGAAGTGATGTTCAAACTGAGCCTTAAGCCAGAGACAAGAGAGAATATGGTGGGTTCCAGGAGGCTGAAACTGGGTGGTGAGAAATGAGAAACAATGAAGCTGGAGCAGGGGGTGTTCTGAAGGTAAGTGATCTACAGATTCAGCAATGGGGAGCCGCATAGGGGTTTTAAGTGGAGAAACAACATGACCCAGAATAGTATTTTAATCAGATTTGAGAGAAGATGAAAAGCCAAAATGAAGCAGACTTCGGAGGGCATAGACTGTCAAATCTGTCTGTGAGAACTGCTGACTCTGAGCAAACAAAAATAGTAAGCACAGAGGGTACAAATGAAACAATTTCTTGGGATCCTTACAGTTCTAGGAACATATTGAGCTCATTCTTGCTTCAGCATTTTCACCCACCATGTTCCCCTTACTGGAAACGTTTTCATCCATCCAAAGCTATCCGCCCTTCCCAAACACACCTGCAGCTTACCTCTTCTGGAGAAACTTTCATGCGCTTTGTGTCCTCATTAATCTCTTTCCTTTGATCTCCTAAAGCACTAAGGTACACACCACACCAGTTAGCTCTTAATGGTCTACTTTCTTGAATAATTCAATACCTTATCACCCCAAGTAGGATGTCCTCTCCTTGCAAATAAGGACCCCACATCCCACCCACCCTCTCCCACCTACCTAGAGAAAGGATGAGAACATATTGGAAGACCCTAGTCTTCCAAGATGTACCAATTTATTTAGGTCCAGATTATTGAATACACACTGCTATTCTGCAATCTTCCAATGACTGTTTAAAGAGTCACACTTTATATATGAGGACATCTATTCAAATGTATGTCAGCAGGAAAAATCAGGGGGAAGAACTAAGCTTTAGAGTTACTATAATTTAGTCAAGTGAACTTATGATAAAAAGAAAAAAAAAATGATTGGAAAGTCCTCTAAGATGGCTGGGCACTTGTAAAGAACAAAAGTAAAATATCCACAAGTTAAAGGCAAATATAGCCCCAGATTTGGCAATTACCACAAGAATACCCAGTACGACCTGAAAACCAAAATTCAGTGAAATTTGGCTGATTTATAAATGACCACAAACCTCAGTATGGTCAGTACTGATGTCCAAAGTAAAGGAGTGAAATATGCAGGAACAGCTCTACTGCTGGAGTAAGATGTCATAGCATTTCTTTCTGTTGTTGTTTTGAGAATAATATGAACAGATTCATTAATTACTTCATTCATGTACTCTTACAGTGTCTTTCCATCAGCTCTCGAGTACCACTGAATGGATCAACAGAAAATAGTGTGGTACCTCTTGACTCCAGTTCAAAAAATCTCAGTATATTGCAGTAAACTACCTTTTAGTGAAGATTTGATGATGTTTTACTGAAGCCTCGTTGAGAGAGAACAATGAATGGGCTTCACATTGCTGATCTAGATCAAACAGTTTGTCAAACTGTTTTAGTATGTTCATATATAAACGTTATCACAGGTTCTCTGTTGCCTAAACTATGCAGCAATTAGCCTAAGTTTATTTTGTTTATCAGTTACAGCATGACAGGGATGCCAATTACACAGTTCTAGTTACAGGTATGTCAGCATTTCTATTCTGGGTCCTTATATTTAAGAGTTTATAAAACTAACCATGGAATGAATCTTGGCACATAAAAACCACTTCCCAGAAGAATTTTTAGAAAATACAAATTAGAAAAAAGTTCCATATGCTTTGCCATTCTTATGTTACTCACAGGCTCCAGCATAAATTAGTAAATCCTTTTCTCTTATTTGCTTTTTTCTTTCTTTCTTTAAGGAATTTGTGGACTTTATGGCCTTTGGCTCAGTTTTTAACCCGACTTCTCTAGTAAAAGTTATCATTTGGAGTAAAAAGAATGAAGTTCTTTTGTGTTACATAAAAACATTTTGTTAGGTTGTGATGGGAGGAGAGAAGGTTGGCTAACATTGAAACTGAGTGAGTAGGTGGGTAGATGGATGATGGATGGATGGATGGATTGATGGGAGGAGAGAAGGTTGGCTAACATTGAAACCTCAAGTTTGAGTTCAGGGCTGTATTTCTGAGTATAAATGAGATGCCAGTATTACAACTGTGCGTTTAGATGTTCTTCCTGAAAGATCTTTAAAATTTTAGGTAATGAAAAACTGTGAGATCAAAAATTTATTTTTTCCATGTAACTCCAGTAACATTTACTCACTGCAAACTGTGTTCCAGATGCTTTATGAATATTAGGCCATGCAATATACTAACACTGCACAGAAGCGTTACTGCCATTCTTTTGTGAATGAGGAAACCAAGGCTCAGACCAGTTAAGTAACTTGCTACAGGTCATACACAGAAGTGAGAACAAAAACCCAGGCCCATGGGCAGAGGTTAAATTTGGGGGTATTCTATATAATAATAACAGAGGCAAGTCTTGCTAAAAAGTACCAATACTTAAGTGGAACAAACTAGTTATAGTTAACTACGATATAGACTCCAAGTGGTTTTATTCTGCTAATAGGCAGTAAGTGTTCAAATGGTAACTGTTAGGACTCTGCAGGGCTGGGCCTAAATAAAATGC
>NW_011888783.1:14091642-14103077 GCF_000151845.1 Pteropus vampyrus | reverse complement strand
CAACTGTCTTGTTCTTATATCATTTGTGATGTAATCCAGGAAAAATTGGAACATTTTACTCATATAAAAGGTGCAGGAGTGTGTGACTAAAGAATTTTCATTTGGTAACTATAGAATCTGTTCTGATAATGTCATATACTTGGCTTATAGTTGCCAAGAGCAGGGACAAGGAAGATCACGAAAAACTTGACACAAATGCATGAATCTGAGTCTCCCTTCTTGGCTAGACAGAGTGCTGCTAACTTTGTGAGCAACGCGAGATGTGTGCCCTTTGGATGGAAGCTTTGTGAAGGTGATTTTTTTTTTTCAAATGATACCTATACTGCTAGCTAGTAAGCCACCCAGGAGGGCAGACTCAGTCACAATGGCTACAATTTCTTCCAGAGAAATTAGATGGGTCAAAGTGATTAATATAACTACAAAAAGAAAATGCTGAGTCATCAAAATCACATTCCAATTCATTATGAAAGGATCACATACAGAATTTAGCCCTAAATCCCTTTGATCATGATCTTATTTGATCATAACCTTAAACCAAAACAGAAACTATTATTTCAAAATAGATGTTGAAACTTAATAAAAAAATAAAATAAAATCACTTGATATAAAAAATAAAAATAAACAAAATAGATGTTGAAATCTATTTTAATTTCCTCCCCCTCACTTATCAGAATATCTTAATTTCATGAACACATGAGTCCAGTTCTCTGAAAAGAACCCCCTCCCCCAAACCTAACTTCTAAATATTTACTCAATATCAAGGTGAAAACTCTCTTGGGGAGGGATACTGTGAAGATGCCTTATTTGTGCCCAGGCTTTCAATCAATTAGTGAATCTCTTTAAAGGAGAACAAGTTGAATCTTTGCAGTGATTAGTGGGTGGTTGTGCTAAAGGCAAACAGAGTCATTTATACACATGCAAAAAGCTTTCATTTGTGGTGTGTGTTCGTGTTGACAAAGAAGTTTGGCACATGTTGCATTATTTGGCAAAAATACACTTGTACTTACAGCTCTTAAAAATAATTCACAGTTGTCTTCTTATTCATTTGTGCATGACATTTTCTTAATAAGTGAGCAATTTTTTTACTAGAAATATTTAGGATCCACATCGTAAAAGGTGATGAAATAGTATGCATTCTTAAGTAAGAAATACCACATGTTAAAAGCACATTTAAATGTGAGTGACTACTTCAATGGGTCTCTCCCACTATGGTATATTTGGCACCTGTTGTCTTTTGAACTAGCATGAGACTAATGCCTGAGCACTAGTTACTCCAGTTTTCAAAAGCTATGAATTTTGACATATGGCTCCTCATTATGAAAGCTTACCTCTTCATGGCTTCACCTAGCTGAGTGTATGGCTCCAGGCTTTTCTTGTGGGCTCTGACCTAGAGGAATGAAGCCTGGAATATGGGATCTGCAGGCGCCGACTTGTAAGAAAAGTTCCACAGCTGCAGGTATCAGTGAGCTGGGAAACCTGAGCCAGGGAACATGGAGTCACTAAGTCTTTCAAAGTAGGAGCAGAGCCCCAACTTTTAAGGAGGCTATCCAAACAGGTGACAAACTGCTATACTTCAAAGACAGGAAAGCCCTTCAAACGTTAAATTGTAAGGACACAAAATGACCTACATTCAGGAAAACGGGGAGCCAGTAATTCAGTGTCATGTTTGTTCCAGTTTATTGAAGCGTGTTGGGTGGATATTAACTGGTTCTAAGGATTCCTACTCTAAACAGATGGTAGCTTTCTCCACCGGAAACCCAAGTTTTTAAGATCTTACTTTAAAAAGTCACTCGAGTTCACATCAGATTGCAGTTACTGTGTACAGCCTCCCTCTGGGCCAGTTTTCATCCTTAAAATTAGCCTGGTTTAAATTACAATTATGCAGAATGCTTAAAAAAACTCTATAAAAATATTCTAATGTCTTCCTGAACATCAAAACTAAGAGAAGGCATCCGCCTACAGCACAGCCTTGGAAAATGAGCAGATGAATTGCTTCGGGTTTGAAAGACAGCCTGGATACTTCCCAATCAAGGCAAAGGATTCCCCAATAGTTTTTTTTTTTTTTCCCAGCTTAGAATGCAAAGTCTAGATGGATTTCTTGCCAGTCCTCAAAAGTACATTGGGCTGTAGATGTTGCAGTTTGAACCATGGGAGTATAAGTACTAAATTCTTGTCCAGTTTGCTGAAAATAAAAGCAGGGCTGGAAAGAGGGACAGCTGAAGAGGACAGAGATATGGTTTATGCCATTTTCTCACTGCAGGGCCTCTGTTGATCCCCAGCATTCAGAAGAATTACTGAACAAATGTGTACGGGGAAGGAAATGAGCGAGTGAAAGCCAACCTTATTCCAGAACACAAAAGTTGTCCTTCTGTTTACATTTTCAAAAATCAAAAATCAAAAAAAAAAGGGTTGAAATTGGAAAATTCCTGGGGAACCAAAAACCTTAACCTACGGTCTATAGATTTACCAACTGAAGCCTCTCTGAGCAAGGTCAAAGTTAACTCTGCTGCCCTGCTCTACAAAGTAAGTCAACTTGTTTTGTATGAACAGCTATAAACTGTTTGCAAGTTTCCTAAATCAGGCACTCGGGATGAATTATGAATGGAATTAGCCAGCTTGACTTGGAATTTCCTCACTTTTACTGGTCTTTAAACAAGATTTTTATACATTCATAGGTAATCAATGGGACCAACACATGAAATGGGCCTTAACATAAAACATTCTGTTTTAGAGCGATTTTGCAGTTAAGGAAACTTAAATATGAACTTCTAATGTGGAAAAGGTAGTTTTTACATACTGTTTTAAAACTGATCTGGAAAACTGATGAGCTGGTCACAAGATTTCTGTCAGAAACTGAAATTAAGTTTATATTTTAAAATACAATTTTAAATGCTTTCTTTCTTTCATGAAGCCAATCTGCTTTTCATATCCTTATTCTTAGTCACCTTAAAAATACATAAATTTGATATCTGGTTATTGAGTTTTTAAGTTGCAAGGTAGAATAATTTAGATATTCATAAACACAGAGCTCAAGGAAATCCTTCCTTAGTGCAAAACTAACTTTAAAATTGTCATCCAAATGAGTGCTACAAGTTCACCTCCAGATTTAATTTTGGCTATTAGCTACTGTATACCTTAATATATATTCCTCCATATAAAACTTGCACTGTCTTAAAATTTTCCTTAAACTGGTATGTCCAAATTGATTTCAATAGCAGTTTGTATGCATGAAAACTATAAGATCAGGATCAACGTCAAGTTTTGGAAAGAAAAATAAACTTAGATTGTTTTTTATTCCAACATGTTCAAATTTATCCCATGTAAATATAAGAGACTAAAACAAAATCTCAACTGTTTATGCAGAAAGTAAAACAACAAATTCCAATAATGCTTTTCTCATATAGCTAATATAACAAAATATCTGGAACATTTAAAAGAAAGGTACTAATTAAAGTACACATAAAAATGTCAAAGTGTGAAAAACAGTTGGAAAAAAATACTTTTCAGTCACTTAGAATAAATTACTTGCACATTTTAATGATCTTGTAGATTTCAGTAGTAAAATGTTTTTACAAACTTCTTGCCTTTTCAAGTACCTCAAACATATAAAGGGCTGAGAAGATTTTTTTTTCTTTATAATACGTTCAAAAGTATCCACTACCTTGACAGACTGTTATTATGGTAATAATTTTCTAGCATTTTTATAGAATGAAAAATAGTCTTTGCTTTTTTTTAAGGGAGAGAATAGTGTAAGAGATCCCTTTTAAAACATGTTTTTATATTCATTTAAAATATATTAATTCTCAATTTCTTCACAAAAACCTTTGATACTACAATTTTATATAGACTGCAAGGTTGTACTAATCTTGTTTAAAATTTTCTTAGAAATTATTTACAGCAATCATATATCTTCCCGAAGAAAGTTAAAAATACTAGTCATGATGTTTTTAATAGTTATGAAAATATTTTTTCTGAAGGACCGATGAACTTCAATCTGAAATGTGAACACAGAACAAAATAATACAAGTATAAAATTTCCTTTTGAACTTCATAGGTCAATAAAGAAATGTTTATCATAAAATTTTAAATACAAAACTTGAGAGAAAATCCTATATAGCAAAATATTTGTTTCTATATTTCTGTAAACATACGTGCTCTTCATTTTAAAAGGCAACACTGACTCACCACATTCATAATTGCTATCTTCAGGGAATGGCTCAAAAACTGAGTCATGGACATGTCATCTGTACTCTCTCCCTAGGCAGGCACATTGAGTAAAAAAAAAAAATTATTATTTATATCCATTCTTTTTAATTCTGTTCTGATTAGATATCAAAGCCTTTGATAGAAAATGCCAAACAACATTTAAACTGATTTGTTTACTTTTTTAACTCTGATGCTCCAGGCCAGACTATTTCAAATTCAATACTTTGCAGGTGACAATTAAACAGGGTGTGTGTGTGTACATATGCGCGCGCGCGCGCGCGCACACACACACACACACACACACAAATTGTTAAAGAACACTTTTTTCTTATAACTTGTAACAAAAGATCTAAATCATGGGGCTATTAATTTCTACTATAACTATATTTATTTTAGACTAAAAGTTCCAAGTGAATATTGCTTATCAAAACATCTTTGGCTGCTCCATTTGCCTTGACCATGCTCTTGCCATCTGGAAAATGAAAAATATAAGGCATCCTCATCCTAGTAACCTGGAGGATCGTATACAGTAACTTTAACTTACCTCTTCTGGGCTTTAGCAACAGGTTTACTTAAAAATATTTACTTTCTGGCAAAACGTAGCTAATTCTTAAATACAGCTTAAAACTTTGGATATCCCTGAGGCAAAATGAAACCCTGAAATGTGTCACTGCCCATTTATTTCCTACTTCACTAACTTCTAATTAATTCGCTTCTAACACCGACTCCGCAGACTGCAGCATTTGCATCATCCTGGAACTGCAAAACAAGACGTGACCCGCTAATTACCTCTAGCTAAAAAGCACCCATCTTTCATTGGGCACCATCACCGACATCTTCTCCCTGGAAGAAAATGCTTTTCAGATCTCTGCACCCCTCTTTACAAACCTGAGCGAGACTTTCGAGGGGAGGGGGAGGCAAGACTTTGGTGGGAGCTGCTTCTCTTCAGTAAAGCGAGGGCTGACTGCAAAGGCTCAGGCTGCGTGTTTGAGCAATTTCCTGCCGATTCCAGATTCCACTCGGAGCAGCGTGGAGAGGAAGTCGGACTTCTTTTCCAGGCGGAGCCTTCACGTTGGTCTTTGGGGGGCCCCAGACCATGGGCCCGGGCCGGAGAGGAGCAGGGGCGCGAGTCGGCTGCCCGCCCCGCCCGTACTCTCCGGTTCGCACCCGAGGCTGGCGGCCCCGCGTGGCCAGGAAGGCTGGAGAGAGGGGTCCTGGGAGCAGCAGGGCACCCTGAACCCCCGCGAAGGGGCGGAGCAGTGGGGAACTCGTCCCCACGGCCGCGGGCGCCGACGCCGCGGATGCACTTGAACTCGTGGCGAGGCCCGCGACCCGCTCGCCCTGAGCGCACCGCGCCCCTGGCGGAGCGGGACGTAGGCCTGGCGCGCTCCTGGGCCTCCCTCTGCCGAACTGCGGGGCCCCGGGTGCTGGGCTGGGCTGGGGACCCCACCCTGTCCTCCGGGGTTAACACCGCCGCGGGCAGCGCCAGGGTCCCACTCCCGGACCCCGAGTCTCCGAAAGCGGAGCCCGAGGTTCCGCCTGCGGCAAAGCTCGACTTACACATCATTTTCCGACTTGGAGAAAATGTCACGGGGCGGGGGCAGAGGCGGGGGAGGGGGGTAAGGAAAGAAAGAACTGTAAATATGATTTCGAGGGGGGCGAAGGCAAAGCGTAAGCGCGCGGCTCCCGGCGACGCGGCCGCGAGGGCGCCGGGGCGGGGATTCCCGGTCTCGCAGCGCGCCCTAGTGGGCGCCCTTCCGCTCGCCGGCTCCCCTGCCACGCTCGCTCCTCTCCCGGAGCTCATTCCAATCTGCAATATATTATTTCTTCCAAAGTATTGACAATGTGTGAGACTCCAGTAACCCCGGAGCTCTTGTCTGTAATCAGCACATTTATTCCCATTTAGGGAGAAAAATCCGAATTAAATCCCCGTGACCCAGGTTGGGTTACAGTGTCATTTTCCCTGGATCCTCTTTTAAATCCACTCCACACTGCTTCTCTGTCTATTACATGCTAATTTAATTTTTACTGTGGACGATATTTTCAGCATTTGCTGAGGACAGTAAATTTTGTAGTTTATGTTATTTCACTTTTTATGACTTTTTAACACTTAATAAAATTTTATTAGAGCACTTTTGTGTTTACAAGGCCACAAAACTCTTGGCAGGTTGTCAGAAGTCCTTTTTATTATGATCCTACTGATATACTGCGAGTAATGAAATAATCATGTCCAGAAATGTATCAAAGGCCAGAGGGATTATCCCACTTAATAGCTCCACAGATGCGCCCAGAAGAATGCGGACACGCGGCAGTACCGGCTAGGAGGCGGCGGGAGGAAGGAGGCAGCCCCCGCTTCTTTCTTTACCATTTCGGTTGCTTTCCTAAAAGGCTACATGCGGGGTCATGTGACTTTCCGCGGTATCAATAAAAAAAAAAAAAAAGAATTTATTCTATTGCAAAATGTGCTTTTCTTTTTATTCTCCTTGTGTGGGCATTTAAGACTGTTCTAGTGGCAGTGGGGCTGGCTCAGCATATCCGTGTCAGTCACTTTCTTCTCATTTCTAAGTGTACTTTTGAGCATTTAAGCAGCGGATGGTGACATTGGTGTTGATCAGTACGGCTTCGTCAGCCCACAGCGAGAGAAGGAACTGGGAGGGACCCAGGAGGGAACGAGGTGTTTTAAGGCCCTTCTTGTCCTGCCAAACAGCACCTTTTGCTCTTGCTTTTTGTTTTGTTTTGCAAAACAAGGGAATAGTGACTTGAGGACTCTGCTTTCTGCCTTGTGCCAGAGAACCACAGTATGCTGCTTTTATTTTTATTTTTGTAGGACTTGCTCTGAGGACTGAGCTATTGCAGCATTTTTTTAGAAGACCATTTCCTTTTCTTTTAAATATACATGTGATCATTTAACACATGGGTGTTAAGTTTATTCTTGCTGCAAAAGAAGGCCATTGTACTTCCTGACCCCGAAAGAAGGTGGGTGGCTTTGTTTTATAATTGAACTCTCTCTCTCCAACATCATATTTCTTTTTCTGTTATTTCCTAAATAGTGTGCCAAGGTGATCAAATGGATGAGGAATGGAATCATAAACGGAGTGATTTTAAAATTACTGTTGCTCCCTCCAGAGCACGTGTTCTTCTAAACTTTGGCTTTGAGGGACTTTGGCAATGTTTTTCACAAGCTCGTGTGTGTGTGTGTGTGTGTGTGTGTGTGTGCGCGTGCGTGTGTGTGTTTCATGTTCCAACACATCACATTCGGATTTTGCAGTCTGTCATTGTTTAAAACAACCCCTGGGAAGCATGCTCCTCTCTCTGGATTGCCTCCATCACACACATGTGTGTACTCTCTCGTTCGGATGTACATAAGGCTGCTCGTGAGGCTTCTTTGATTTTAACTTCAAGGGAGCAATTTTGTTCTTTGTATGTCATTGCTAACCACAGTCAAAACTTAGTGCCTGATCTAGTAGTCTACTGCGTGCGCCGGATGGCCTAGGTTCTAAAAAGACCATATGAAGGATAGCACTCATTCCTTAAAAAAAAAAAAAAAAGTATATCCTGAGACTATAAGGGCAGACATTTTTCTCTTTTTACAGTGTTTTCCATTGCGAATATGAGGCAGTTTTTCTCTTTTTCTCTGATTTTCCTAACACAGCTGAAGAATGTGGAAAGAAAGTGACATTAAGCTCTGAGTAAACATTCTTCTTCTATTCTGGTTGTTATTGATGGTTCATATTTTTTGCCTTTTAACACAAGAGACACAGGACTGGACAGAGAAGATAGTTCAGATTATAGACCTCCAAATATCAGAGCATTTCAAATAAGGGAATTTATGCCCAAGTGTGGAGATGAGGAGCATATTAATTTTAATTCTGCTATAAAATGATAGTTTAATTTTGGAAGTAATTTGTGTCTAGGACAATGTAAATAATACTTCAAAAGGCTGTAATAGCCTTCAAGTTAGAGGTCTGTTTTATTAGATTATGAAGTAAACCTCCCCTAAGGTAGATGTTTTTAATGCATCAAAATATGTTTGTAATTTTCATTCTGACATATCTATCACCTAGCACAGGTATGGCACATAATAGATATTAAAATATTTGTTGCATGAGTGTTGAATGCTATTTCATTGACTGCCCTGGTTGTTCAGGTGTGACCCATGAGGCAGTACCTAAGTCAGTGTCAGCCTCAGGTCTGGACTTGAGTGAGAATGGACAGTGCTCCAGGAAAAGTTGTGTACAATTGTTCTTTTACCATTTTTATGGGTTTCTGTGTTGCCTCTCAATTAGTAATTGGGTTATAAAGTTTTTGAGGAAAGAGAATTCAAATTTAGGGGTGGGTTTCCCCATACTCAGCACAATGCTTTGTATAGAAATAACAGATAACTGAAAAGATAATCTAATATTCCAAAATAGATGTCAAATATGTGGTGACAGAAAGAAATCTAACTACGGGCGGTGAACACACAATGCCATATATATATATATGACTTACTGTTGAATTGTACACTTGAAACTTATTGGATTTTAATCGATGTCACCATAATAAATTTAAAAAATAATTATTAAAAAAATACTGAATAGAAACACACCAAAAAAGAATATACCAACACATATCAAAACACTCCGTATTATAATCTATTATTCAACAAACAGTAGTTGCAGGCACTAAGCTAAATTATTTTATACATTGTTTCACTTCATTCTCACACTGACCTTTATATAGGTAGTTATCACAATCTCTGTTTTACAGGGGAGGATTCTGAGGTTCAGAGAAGTCAAGTGACTTTCTCAAGGTCACACAGATAGTGAATGACAGATTTGGAAGTTTAATCCAGTTTTATGGAAATGTAAAACATATAGTTAGTCAAGCACTATTCTATACTGCCTGTTAATTTATTCGGGTTTATACAGCCCCTAATCAATTTGATGATTTACAATTATGGTATAGACCATGATGGAAATGGAAATAATTAAGACTGGGACCTAGGCCTATTATTCTTGAATCATCTGTGTCTTGTGCAGTGATTTGAATGCGGGGCTCAGGGGAGTGAGACACAGGCCTGCCTCCCAGGGCCTTGCCTATTCTCAGCTCATTCCACAGCTACAAGTAGATATTTGAAAAGAGCCAGAAGAGAAATCAGGGTTAATTTTTAGCCCCTTTGGAAAACTAAGATTAAGCTGAATTTACTTGAACTAGTATTGAGACGAGTGAATGAGCTACATGGCAAAAAAGACTAGAACAGAATTCAGATAAGTGTGTGGCTGAGCAGTTTTTCCTTTTCACCAAAAGTTCATCATGGACTTTAATGATATTCATTCTCTTAAGATAGTAGCTGAGTGTCTTGACCATTTTGGGGAACAAAGAATAACTGGAGACAATAAGAAAAGCCTTGATCCACATACAAGTTCACTTTAACGAGCAAGCAAATTAACCACATGATTAATTCTGCACCCTTGAAACAAACATATACAGAACCCCAAAGTAGGACTTCAAAGAGCCCAGGAGTTGTTCTGGGAAACATTCAACACCTCCTCAGTAAAAATCCACCCAAGGACAAATGTCAAAATTGGATAATAAAAAGATGAAAGCCAATGGCAACTAGTTCATAAACCCCATACTTTACTTGAGAAGAAAAGGCTCAATTTTAGGTTTAGTGAGCCTTCATCAACACTAAAACAGTTAAAATTAATCCTTGACTCATGACTTTGTGACTGTAATGCTGGGAGAAGAGGAGGGAAAAGGGGAAAAATGAGGGATCCTTCCAAGGGACTCATGACTCCATAGGGATCAAGCTCACTACTTGAATCAAGAAGCAGAGGACTCTCTAAGCCCAAGTTTGCCGCTGAGGAGTCAAGAGCAATAGCAGGCATTAGTGGTTTTGCTGGAGATTAGTTCTGGTTTTACCAGTCTTCTGCACATGTGACTCAGGCCACTCTATTTACCTTTCTCTCTCTGAATTTTCCTTTTTGAAAAAGAAAAGTAATCAGAATTTTAACTCACGTTTATAAGGTTTTTGGAATTAAAGCTATATTTAGAATTGGTTTTGAACTCTTCACTATGAAGTCCAAATCATGTTTTTAAATAGATGAGTAACTTGTGTGTTGATGAATATTTGATAAGAACAAGAGAAAACTTTGAAAATCAACTTTAACTGCTAAATTTAATTCCACTAAAATAAAAGTGTAGAACTGTATACAATAGGTCTGGGGCTGGAAATCTCTAGAAAGAACACTGAGAGAACTGATGCCCAAGCCATATTGCAGCAGAAATAATCTTAAGCCATCAAAACTTTAAGGATCTTGAGTCATTTTCTTCAAATCTGACTTGCCTTTCTTTCCACATCTATAAATTTGCCAAGTTAAAGTTTATTGCTCTAACAGGTTTTGAATGATAGTACATATTTTTTTGAAAAGTTCTGAGTACTTTTTGATTATTTGATGGAAAGAACGTATGCTTTTTCCTTTTTATGTGTCTTTCAAACCAATTGCTTTGATATAAATAAGATCTTGAAGAAACTGTATTTACCCTTTTAAGCTAAGAGCGAACATTCTATTTCGTGAAAGTTGTGAGTGATTGCTGAAAGCATGTTATGAATTAAATGGTTCTCAGCTGTAATGCAGTCAGCTAGCCTGCAGATCAGACCTTATTCCTAAATTTTCAGAATCTAAAATGAATGCAATGATCAGCAATGCCAAAATGCAAAACCCAAGTGAGACAACAAAGCAGTGAGCAGGGGCAGGCTCTCGATGACAGGAAGCCACTGGAATCTGGTTGCTAGGAGACACTTGTCTTTTGCTGTCGGCAGGAAGATGTCCTTGAGCATGGCTTCCCTTGTGGTTGGCTTTGGACAAGTCATGAATCAGTCCTCCCTAGTGCTGCCCTCCCAAAAGGGTCAACCAGCCCACAGTGCAGGTGACACAGAGAGGTAATGGTGGGTTCTGCTCCCTCAGAAGTTTTCTCACACACACCTCTACTTTCTGAGGCACTCTTCTGAAATCAATAAGCATTTCATACATCTACTCTGGATTGTGAGGATATGAAAAAAATAGCTTTTTGTGCAGTGCTTGCACCTAGGAGAATTTTACAAAATAAAGTTATACACTAAAATATATGACACAACTTACAAATGCTGTAGAAAAAAAAAGAAGGCTAGGATAATTAGTTAATAGGAATTAAAAGAGATTTCATAGAGAAGAGGGAACTGGAGCTGAAAGGACTGGCCCAGGGAG
>NW_011888783.1:14086863-14089322 GCF_000151845.1 Pteropus vampyrus | reverse complement strand
GGCTGGAAATCTCTAGAAAGAACACTGAGAGAACTGATGCCCAAGCCATATTGCAGCAGAAATAATCTTAAGCCATCAAAACTTTAAGGATCTTGAGTCATTTTCTTCAAATCTGACTTGCCTTTCTTTCCACATCTATAAATTTGCCAAGTTAAAGTTTATTGCTCTAACAGGTTTTGAATGATAGTACATATTTTTTTGAAAAGTTCTGAGTACTTTTTGATTATTTGATGGAAAGAACGTATGCTTTTTCCTTTTTATGTGTCTTTCAAACCAATTGCTTTGATATAAATAAGATCTTGAAGAAACTGTATTTACCCTTTTAAGCTAAGAGCGAACATTCTATTTCGTGAAAGTTGTGAGTGATTGCTGAAAGCATGTTATGAATTAAATGGTTCTCAGCTGTAATGCAGTCAGCTAGCCTGCAGATCAGACCTTATTCCTAAATTTTCAGAATCTAAAATGAATGCAATGATCAGCAATGCCAAAATGCAAAACCCAAGTGAGACAACAAAGCAGTGAGCAGGGGCAGGCTCTCGATGACAGGAAGCCACTGGAATCTGGTTGCTAGGAGACACTTGTCTTTTGCTGTCGGCAGGAAGATGTCCTTGAGCATGGCTTCCCTTGTGGTTGGCTTTGGACAAGTCATGAATCAGTCCTCCCTAGTGCTGCCCTCCCAAAAGGGTCAACCAGCCCACAGTGCAGGTGACACAGAGAGGTAATGGTGGGTTCTGCTCCCTCAGAAGTTTTCTCACACACACCTCTACTTTCTGAGGCACTCTTCTGAAATCAATAAGCATTTCATACATCTACTCTGGATTGTGAGGATATGAAAAAAATAGCTTTTTGTGCAGTGCTTGCACCTAGGAGAATTTTACAAAATAAAGTTATACACTAAAATATATGACACAACTTACAAATGCTGTAGAAAAAAAAAGAAGGCTAGGATAATTAGTTAATAGGAATTAAAAGAGATTTCATAGAGAAGAGGGAACTGGAGCTGAAAGGACTGGCCCAGGGAGCGATGATTGTGGCAAGAGTACACTAGCTTGGCTGCAGAGAGCTCTCAGAGCATCCTTGAGGGCAGAGAACGTGTCTTTCTTGCTCACAGAAGCATCCCAGCACCTAGGACAGTGCTTGGCAGACAGTGTATGCTCAGCGTTCATGGGCTGAACGAATGCAGGAGAAGGAAGATGCTGGCATATGAGTGGTGGGAGCTTGCAGGTCAATGCTAACGTTCCAGGGAAAAGTCAGTTGAAAGCATGTTAAATAAAGAAGGCTGGTATTATTATTGTAGCAGAGTATCCGTTCCAGACAGTGAGAAATGAGGTTGGCCAGTAAGGCGCAGTCCAGTTATGAAGGCTCTTAAAAACTAAGCAGAAAATGGCTTTAAAAATGAGACGTTACTGTGAAATTCTAAGCGTGGTAGAGATGAAAGTTTTATGGTTTACGAATGCTCTTTCCAATGCATCATCCCTTAAATATGAGCAGTTTATTATATGTCAATTATAAGTCAATAAAGCTATGAAAATACACGATTTCATTAGCTATTTAATATTTGAAATGCACCTTATCATTATTACATGTTTACACATGAGGAAACTGAGACCCAGAGAGGCTCGTGGCTTGCCCCGGTTTATACATTTCAGACTACAAGCCAAGACTCCTGGCTCTTCTGCCTCCACACACCTCATTTGCTCCTTTCTGAAAGCGGCCTTCTGCTGAGGGACCTGGGACAAGGCTGACCTGTGGTGGGAGAGGCCAGCTGGGAGGCGGTGACATGTGGCCGTTTGTGAGGTTACCACTGTGCTGGCTACGGGGGTTGATGACGAAGACCAGGAGCAGTTTCCTCTCTCTCCTTCTCCCTTGCTTCTCCCTATGCTCCACTAACTTTGCCTTTCCTCCCCATCTTTCTTCTTCCCTGCCAGTGTCTCGGACCTCGAAGAGACATTTCTGCTAAGCACCACATATGTGGGCTCCTTGACTGCCTTGGCTGCTACAAGGCCAGCTTTGGGGCAAAATTGTACTGTCTGGAAGAGGAAAGGGCGACATCTTTTCTTCCAGTTTTATTGAGATATAATTGACATATAGCGCTGTATAAGTTTAAGTCATTATACGACATAATGATTTGATATACGTATGTATGGCAAAGTGATCAGCACAATAAGATTAGTTAATATTCACCTTGCATAATTATAATTTTTCCCTTGTGATGAGAACTTTTAAGATCTATTCTCTTAGCAACTTGCAAATATACAACATACTATTGCTAACTTTAGTCACCACACTGTACATCACATCCCCCAACTTATAACTGCAAGTTTGTACCTTTTGACCATCTTCACCTAATTCTCCCCACTGCCACTCCAACACCACCTCTGGCAACCATAAATCTGATCTCCATTTTTATGAGTTTGGCTTTTTTAGATTCCACGTACAAGTGAGATTATACAGTATTT
>NW_011888783.1:14080380-14086813 GCF_000151845.1 Pteropus vampyrus | reverse complement strand
CTGTATAAGTTTAAGTCATTATACGACATAATGATTTGATATACGTATGTATGGCAAAGTGATCAGCACAATAAGATTAGTTAATATTCACCTTGCATAATTATAATTTTTCCCTTGTGATGAGAACTTTTAAGATCTATTCTCTTAGCAACTTGCAAATATACAACATACTATTGCTAACTTTAGTCACCACACTGTACATCACATCCCCCAACTTATAACTGCAAGTTTGTACCTTTTGACCATCTTCACCTAATTCTCCCCACTGCCACTCCAACACCACCTCTGGCAACCATAAATCTGATCTCCATTTTTATGAGTTTGGCTTTTTTAGATTCCACGTACAAGTGAGATTATACAGTATTTATCTTTCTCTGTCTGACTCCGTTCGCTTAGCATAATGCCCTCAAGAATGACACCGTTTGGACCGGAAACATTACATCTATGGAACCTCTTGAAAAGGTCCAGTGTTAAAGAGAACCCAAACATTGAGATTTGGAGCCCACAAAGTATTACTAACATTAAGATCATCTATGTGAATGTTGCCTTTAAGCATGTATTAAAAAGATCATCTTAATGGGCTTCCAGACCTAGTTTCAGAAACATTCACCCCAACACTCAACACGTGAGTGAAAATAATTTAGATTTTTGACTTGAATATTACATGGCTTCACATATAAGCAACCAGACCATATGAGAAAGGCAGTATAGTTCTGTGGGCTTTGGAGGCAGTTAACTAAAGTTAGAATCCACATTACACCATTTACTTAGCTTCTTCAAATCTCAGTTTCTTCATTTGTAAAATGAGAATGAATCCTATTTAACAGTTTTGTTGTGGCAATCAAATAGCAAAATGAATATAAAGAATTGAGTGCAGTGCCAGTCTTATGGGGAGCGATTACCAGATGAATGGTAGCCACCACCCCACCATTGTCATCAGCTCATCATCTTCATCAGCTACATAACCAAAAACACTCTGTCCTAGTCCTAGTCCATGGCATTAAACAGCCTTGCTTTCTTTAGCTTTTGGACTCTGCCAAGGCAGAAGATTATAGTCTAATGTGATTTTTTTTTTACCCTTTACTAGCTCCTTTGACAGTGTTCTTTTTTTTCCTACCAACTTGCTTGTATAGAATTATTCAGCAAAAGAGACTGAAGAGTTTCTTAGTTAAGTGTTTGTTGAGCGAATGTATGAAATGAATAACACAACATCCAAAGGAAGTTTATTTTCTTCCATTGATTCCAGTGAGGATTCTTTGTCTGTGAATGGTGGTGGTGGTGGTTGGTAAGTGGTGTTGATGAACAGGAGTGACATGGCACAGGAGTTTCTCTAGGGTCAGGCACTAGCCCAGCAACCCAATCATTCAGAAATTCCTTTACTTTATACTGCAAAGCAACCAGCCTGAAAAGGGAAATTCAGTTAACTAATTCTTTTATGGAAAACATCCAGGTTGGCAGGAGTTTTTCCCCTGAATCCCTCCCTGAATTCCCACCTCCTCAATGGCCTGGCTAGATTGACTCATTGTTCCCAACAGAGCAGCTTTACCTGACACTTCTGTGACAGAGCCCACAGCTCAATGCTCCTTTCCCCCCCAGAGCAGTCGGCCAACTGCTCTGAAAAAAGTAGGTGTGACAATCACCAGTCCCTCCATGGAGTCTTACTTGTTCTGATCATTTTGCTGCTGAACCTCAGTTTGCGTCAGGAGTACAGACAAAGCGTAGGACACTAACGTTAAACAGTTGAATACATGGCAAATGGGAATGCGATTTAAAAACTAACTAACTAACTAACTAACTAACTAACTAACTAACTAACTAACTAACTAACTAAAAACCCAGCAGAGATCAAGAATCCTGCCAGAATTAAAGGCAGTTTGGGGCCAGCAAGACATATTTTCCTGAGAAGCACTATACAAATAACTGGAAACATGATATCTCTTTTTAATAATAGAATCAGACATATTTACACCTGTTTAGTCTTTTAGTTATACTTTGAAGGTAAAAACATTTTTTGTAAGTATTAGGCCTATATTTTTCTTTATTAACAGAATCGCTTCTTCAGATTCTATCAAGAATGCTAGTGCTAATAGTAATCTTGAATAGGCTCTAAGATCTAAGAACTTCATTTAACTCTAGCATCTTTCATCTGAATCTCAGATTGTCAGGGCAGCACCTATTTTCAGGCTCATGCTGGGGCCAGTCACTGCCACTGGGTTTGTCTCGAGTTATTTCACCTGGAGATCTGGCTCTACATTTCTTTGAATGATCTCAGCCTAAAGGTCTAATCTTAAGGATATTATCAAACTTGTGTCTGAGAAACACGTTATTTAAAAATATCATTTTTCTATCCATCCATCCATCCATCCATCCATCCATCCATCCATCCATCCATCCATCTCTTCAACTAATGTCTTCGCACAGACTATATATTACAAAAGGTAGGTACCTTGTCTGTCTTTTGACTTACTATATCTCCAAAACTTAGCCCATGCCTGGCATAGCGTAACCACTGAAGGAATGTTTGTTCAAAAAATGAATGAACAGTTATCAAATGTCCACTATGTGTTGGAACTGGAGGTATTGATAGAAAAAACACAGTTTCGGCCTTCTTGGTGTTCACAATTCTTTTGTCAGGATGTTTTTGTACCCCACCAGAAAAACACATTTCGAGGCTGCTAATACCCTTTTTACATTCGATTGACTAGCTGTTTCAATAACTGACTGTATAATGAACTAAAACGGATGCAAAGTTACCTTCAGAGACAAATGAGGGAGGAAAAAACAGCATCACATCAGACACATTCTCATCATTTCTTCCTAAAGTGCACAGCACCTCCAGTCACTAATGGTTGTGGGAGACTTTGAGGACACTAATCTTAATGACCTCACCATTTCCTACCAGGTCTTGTTAGTTCCTAAAACCATCTGTAAGAAGTTATTGTATTTGGCTTTCTTAAGCCATATTTTTAAAGCAAGACATTTAATTAGTGCTTGTTAAGATGTTGCGAGTGCTTTGGCCACTTCTCTCTCGCCCCTGCTGTTTCTTCTTGGTCAGCATATTTTCTGGAAGTGTTGTTTCCGGAAAAGGGCATAAGATGCTTCTCTGTTTGGAGAACTGCAATGTGTATCCACACGAAGAAGTCTCTGATGGAGGTGAAGAGACTGTCAGACTGGCTGTGCAGAGAGGGCCTCCTTGTTCATAACAGCTACCTTGGCAGGCCTCTGGTTTTGACATTTTTTTGTTGAGAAAGTTGAGACCTCAAAATGAGTTTGGGACAGATGACTACAGACAGGAGTGTGCACTGGAGCCCTAGAGAAAAATGTTGCAAAAAGAAAATGTGTATGAAATATTAAATCTAAACACCTTTTAAAAACTTCATAAAAAGAATGAATTTGTTTGAAAAGACCTAACTTTTAGTTACTCTAAGAGACGCTATGAAAACTGAAAAATAGTCCATGGCACTGAAAAATCCCCCGATACTCAAATAATAAATATGTTTAATATAGTTCTATTATTTTTGCAAATACTTCGTACCATAAAATTAATTAAAAATTCAAACAATTTTACAAAATAAGACAATTTTACGGAGTCTCCCCAGAATCCTTTATTCATATTTGGATTAAAATGGCTCAATATTTGGAGTAGTTTATCACAAATGCATGTCAAATCCAGTTATTCAATGAATAATACAATGTAGAATCTGTGAAAATGAAGAAATGAAGAAATACTTGTATCTATATCTAGATATGTGAAGAAATGTTATGTAACCCGCTAAGAGAATTTAGTCATATATTCCCCCACGCCAAACATATACTTAAGGAACAAAAAGTTTCATGCCGGTTATTGCTAAAATGATAAATAAAATAAATTCCCTTTCTCTTTGAATTTCAATGTGCTCCTTTAAGGTAATCCTTAATTGAGGAGGCAGTCCAGTAAATGTAATATACACTTAGTCAAATTATTAAATCTCCATATTCTACATGTTAAGTAGTTTCTATTAGAATCCCTTTTGCTTCAGTGATATAAACATTTAAGTATATTAAAGGCTTCAGTGAAGGAGTGGCATTTGGCACTGGGTGTAAAAACATTTCCTGCTGGGCCCTCAACCACTAACAAGCTTTTTGTTTGAGAAAGGGGGAGTTGGGAGGGGGTGAGGGGGGAGAAGAAGGGAGAGACATTGGCAGCTCCTGACCACCGAAATCTTGATTGGTCACAGCAACTTTTTCTGTTTGTGTTGACAGTTTGTGGTGTTGTTGTTTATCTGTCTTATCATTCACTGGAATTTGATGTTTGGATGCAGAGGTCTCAAGCCCATCTGCAGTCTTGCTGAATATTAGAGCAGCCAGGCCAGGCATCTGGCTGTCACTTATAATCACGTATCTGCCCCTGAAGTTGTTGTTGGATACTTCTGATTCCCTTTGAACGTGCTATTGTGATGCTCCAGTTTCAGGCCATTGATGTGAGAGACAGTCAATTCCTGGCTTTAGTCTAGTTGGAAACAAGATTTATGAAATGAAGAGGGGTACCCACTTTGTTGGAAGGGCGGGCTGTTTTAGTCTGCGTTGGGTTTAATGATACGGCATTTCCTCTGCAGCTTGTACAACTAACTCACTCTTTGAACATGGAGAGAAATAGTGCATCAGAAAATTATTTTCATGGTGTTGCCATGTTTACTGTTTCCTGTTGTCTTTGTCTGAAAGTGTTTTAACAAAAATTAGGGTTGAGCAGAAAAACATTTGAGCCAGGGGATGAAAGGAGTTGTTATTATGTTTCCTTTCCAGGTTAATGTGGTCGCCTTTGATTTAAGCGCTATAGACTTAGGACAGGATATGACACCAATTAAAAACATGAAACTTAATTTTTGAACTAAACAATCACATACTCCTTCTTCTTCTGATATCTGCTTGAGGGTTACTGACATGACATTTATTTCTTAACTACAATCCTAAATTTACTGAATTGGATTTATTTAAGGTACATGGGACAACTATTGGTGCATGTAAAAGCCTAACAGTGTCTCCAAAATCGTAAAGCAGCTATTATAAAAAAGAACATATTCTTCCTGACGACTGTCAGCACAAGGTCAGGAACGCATGTAAACTTACTCCATGGGTCCCAGACCTACTCATCTTGGTTGGAGGCTGATTTTAATTTAAGATCTAAATTTTAAAACAAATCAATTAATTTTATCTCATAAAGTACAACAGGAAAAAATTTAACTAATAACTTCTCCTTAGCCATAAATTTAAAATTGCACTAGAGTTTTAGTATTTATTGAAAACCAATGGTAAATAAAATCACAAAAATAATATATTATGAATCCTTTACGAATGTAAAAAGTAATGTACCGTACTTGGGTAATAATATGTTTAAATTATAAAACTGAAGATTGGTGTTTAATTTTAATGTGAAAAATAATTAAAGTAAAGGCATGCAAATATAACGAGCCAGGTCAACTGCCCCATCTTTTCACTTTGACACCTTGTTTAACTCTAGCTAATGATCCTATGAAAAAAGTGTTAGTGGTTTCAGTTCAGCCCCTGGTGGTCTATGGCACATATTGCATAACCTGCTGGTGGGTCCTCCATGGCTATTTCTCATTTACAGACAGTAGCCTTTTATAATTCTGTCAGTGGCGCAGAGGGGAGTATTCTGTTTTGACCTATTTATTATGCACTTGAAAATAGTGAAAATGTTTATAGGAAGAAGTCAAATTTAATTTTGTAAGAGCTTTTAATGCATTCAAATGCTCAAATTTGAACCTACAACTCTACATCAACTACTCAAGTAGAGTCATTATGTTTAAAAGAAAAATAGTCACTCATGACTTCTACTCCATGTGGAAAATTACCAAACACTGCAGTTTTTCTAACCACGAAAATTCTCATTTCCCGTGTGCAGTTGGTTAGCTCCTCACTACATCCCCAAGGAGTCTATGTGAGTCTGAAGCACTGCAGAAAAATGAGAATTTCCACACTTAAACAGAGCCAAGGCAGCGTTTTTAATGATTAAAAATAAGAGCAGAAATGGAAGAGAAGGGGACAGTGGGTTCTGGGTTTTTTTTTTCCCTCCAGTAAAAAATGAGAGTGTAGGGTTTCCAGGTGAGAGTCAAATGTGGGCTTGCTTTTAATTTTTACAGGACATTTTTTTAAAAAGAAGAAAAACAAAAAACACCAACTCTTTTAAATTTCCTAACTCTAAGTTGCACACAATGAATGCTAAAATGAAAGGAATCCCAAAGCTAAATTTACCATACAGGTTTTGTGAATTGTTAGAAGCAGTTTTTAGGATCTGTGCTTTTTTATTTAGGTTTGCATTCCCTCTCAACTTGAGTGTTAATTTTGACCCATTTTTTTCTTTCCTTGAGTTGAATGTACATAGCCGATTATTTCATCGGCATTTTACACACACACACACATACACACACACACA
>NW_011888783.1:14074519-14079005 GCF_000151845.1 Pteropus vampyrus | reverse complement strand
AAGGTATGAAATGTTGACGAAGAGAACTAGCGGCAAAGGGAAACAGATGGAAGGGCAGCAGTGTGTGTGTGTGTGTGTGTGTGTGTGTGTGTGTGTGTGTGTGTGTGTGTGTGTGTGTGTGTGTGTGTGTGTCTTGTAATGAATACATTTGAATGAAAGAGAATGACACAATCGCTCAAATTTGGACATCAATGTTGACTTAGCTTTACAGCTGGCAGCATTTGATCATTTCTCTCAAATTCAATCCTCTCAATGCATTTACAAATTATTTTCTTCCAAATACATCCACTGGATCATTCATTGACATGTGACCCTGACAAATATTAAGCACAATAGAAGGCAAATTATCCATATCATTTGGTCATCTTACTTTTAAGTGCAATACCATCGAGTAGACGAATTTAAACAAAGAAAGCATTTGCTTCAAGACGAGGGTGTTCTTTGGGGGTCTCCGTGGCTCACCTCATTAGGAAGGACTGGAAAAAACGTGGTGCAGAACTTAATCAGGAAAGGAGAGAAATAGTTTCAAACCCGTGGCTAAGAAACAGAAAATTCCTCATTTTTAAATGGCATTCGTGGCTGAAATGTTGAAGAATATTGTGACTCTTCCACCTTTTCAAACTCTAAAATTAGACCAGGAATTACGTATATCAAATGCTATGCAAAATGTAAAATAGGCATGCCGTTTATGGCTCTCTACGTAAGGTGGAAATTAAATCTTCAGCCTCCAATAAAATTGTATTTCTGTAATAAAACTCCTGCACCTTGACTCCAGACTACATTGAATCCCAAATTAAACACCCCATTTACTGTACTGTAACAAGCAAAAGGGTTTGCTACACTGAACAATATTATAGATAGAAAAAGGCATCATATTTTGCTTTACCATCTATGTTGGGTCCACCACGACAGACTCATCCCTTATCCCTTCTTTCTTAGAACATAATGTATTTTGATGAGGAAGAATTTTAAGGTTTGTCTTTTATCTCTAAAATTTACATTTCCTCCTTAAATATATACATCTGCATGGATGGCTAGATCTAAAAAGGTTATCAAGTTGGATATTTATTATAAAATGTTTTACTGCATTTCATAGATATCAGCAGAAATAGCAGGTGTGCAAAAGGCTAGGTACATTTCTTTATGTGTTGTATGTAATGTAAATGCTTTTCCCTATAATGTACATGCATGATTCACTCTGTCTCCACATCTGCAGCATTCACATACTGCTCCATGATGTATGAAGGTTTTAAACTTAGAATCTGTTGATACATGTTATGTATTTATCTCACCCAGTACTGATTTAGAAGAATTGGATTGGATATTATTTTAAGCAGTCTAATATTGTAGGTTGATATTTTTTTCCCACCCCGCTATTGCCCAGCCAACACTGACTTCTGGCATTTGTGAAGAGGCTTTATTAGAAATTAAAACACCCGAAGAGTGAAGAATAGCGAATGATGAATACTAAAGTTGCTTCGTCTTCCCAACTGAAGTGCAGGAGAGAAAGAAGGGGCGCAGTGCCTCTCTATTAGCCGTCCTGCTGCTGATCCTGCTGCTGATCCTGCTGCCGGTCCTGCCGAGCCACCCTCTAGTGGACCGAAAGGGAAGTTCCCTCTCAATGAAATTCATTTAATAAACATACTCCCCTCCCCCTCTCTCAGGAGATGGTGAATATTATTAACCTTCAAGCGCGATACAACGAGATGAATGTTAATCGTGAAGAGATTTCTAATCAAGTTTAATGGTGTAAGACAAAGAGAAGTTGTGTTAGCAGTTTCAATTCTGCTAAAAAAAAGCTAATCGTTATGTTTGGTGTGATAGGTGAGGATAATATGAAAATAGCATCGGCTTCTGTGTTTCAATTTGCAAGTTGGCGCCTGTGATTTTGAGGCAAGTGTAGAGGAAAGGGATAGAGTTCTTGGTGTGAATGACTTGTCAAGAGACTAATTTCTTCCGAGACATTGGAGATATGAGGATTGATGTCTACTTAGTTTAAAAAAAGAGAATTCTTTGTGATAAGGAAATCTCTTGGCATCTATCAGATGCTGTGGAGAGAAGTTCTGGACCTGCAAACAACATGTGTCTACACTGACGGATGCAGGGGTTATGATGCTGTTAAGTATTGGTCTTTGGAGCATTTTCTCTCTTTCACGTTTCCCTCTATGGTTGGTTGCAATTTTTGCCAGGATGTAAAGGCAATTTTTTAAAGCAGATATTTCACCTTGACTTAGGAAACATAGTAAGAACATTTAGGAGTCCTAGATTAGAACCGAGAGAATCCCCATTTTTGTCTTCCTCAACTTCCAGCTCTCTCATCGACTCATGAGTCCTAGTCCCTGGCTGCCTGAGCTGAGATCCTTTCAGGACAGATAATCACATGGAAGTAGAGAGTATTGGATGTTCCATAAACAATGTATTAAGTGAATATTTTACTTGACTATTCTATGGCTAAATTCTATGGCTCAAGACTAAACTACTATATAAGTATGATGTCACCTACCAATGGACTGGAAACCATTTTGCTGCGTGCAGTGCTGTTTATCGGTTGACTATGGGCCTTGACAAGTTTCCTTTTATTTTCGTAGTTTACATATTCAGTTTAAATTTAGAAGACATTTAAATAATAAATACAAATGTTTAAAAGATAACTTATTAAGGATATGTGCTCATGTGGATATGAACCATTTTAATTCAGTTGTTCCAATGATTCCCAGGTGTTAACATGAGATGTGAAATCAGTGACCAACATTATTTTCTCATGAATAATGATAATTATACTAATTAGTCCAGGCATCACACCTGTGCAAAACCCTTATCCCTATTTTATAGATGAAGTAACTGAGACACCAAAGGTTAATTGCTTGCCCAAAGCCATGTAGCAACTCCATGGGTACCAGGATTTCACTCTCCCGCTCTTGCTTCCTTGGCAGTGGAACAATTACGCCTCTCTTCAAAGAAGGAAAATGTACTGTTTGTATCACAGGAGACTGGATAATGGAACAAAGAGGTCACATATTATTTGTTTTAAACTTGTAGAATCTTTCTCGTATTAGTAGTCTTCTACTATGTTTTCTAGTTTGGAGCTACTTTAGTGTCATAAAGCTCCACATATATACTTTTAGCAAAATCAATAGTCACCCATGCAAATATGGAGATGGTAGTTAGAGATGGGACAGACCCCAATATGTCCTTCATTTGAAGACAAAGTAAATTCAGTGAGGTATCTAATTCTCTTCGTTTTCTTTCCCAGAAGAATGTGTGTTTCTTCCCCACCCAAATGTTTCAGTGAACATTGCAGCTGTGTAGCAAGAAGTAGTTTTACATACATATGTTCCAAGAACAATGTAGAGTATTTATCCCTTGGGATTAAAAACAAAAAAAACAAAAAACCCCAGCAACAATAAACTTGAAAACAGATGGTTCTGATACAGTCTGATAAGAATGTAAACAGGAAAATATCTTTGTTGACTTATTTCTTAGTAATCAGTAATAATTAGTTATTGTCTAGAGATGAATTACAGTTTTGATTTCGCAAGTGTGGCCAGAAACAGCCTCTGAAAAGTGAAACTAAATTTCTGACATTGGTGAGGAATTAGTGACTCCTGCAGAAACTTCTTCATTCACATTCTCCTTGATTGATATAAAAGAATGAAAACTTTAGAGAGGACAATTTCTGCATTTCTTAGTAGTTTCTTTTGTCACTGTTGGATTTAGAGATAGACCTTTCTGGTCAATCCATGAATGGGTTCAACTGAAAAATAACTTAAAATTTCTCTACAGCTTGGAGAACTAAAACTCTCCTTCTTTTCTCCCTCACATTCTCCCTCCTTCCCTCCCTCCCTCTTTGTTTCTTTTCATATCTTTTTTTTATCTTATTAGTTTATATGAAGACAAAATCTTCTCCCTTTATATTAATATATGTTAACATATATTAATAAACTAACATACTATGCAGTATAACCCAGAAACTATTGGTTTTTCTTTTTTCAACAACATACAACAAATATTTAGTAAGTGATTATATGTACTTAATACTTGCTACACCTGTGGATTAAGAGGACAAAGAATAGATGCAACTTCTCCTTGTGGAACATAAAATCTGATGGGAAAGAACAATATCAGATAACTATCCAAATTATTCATTAACTAAAATGCGACAAATGCTATTGTACATGATAAAGGCTATTTACATTGTTTACCTTGCTTCTATTTTTTCTTGTTCTGGTGACAATAACTTGATTTTGTTTTTTAAAACTTTGCTTCACCATTGCATGCAACCTTGATGAGACTGCCAATCAAAGTGTTCCACCCCTGGCATGTGATCTCAGGTAGGCCAATGGGGTGCTCTTTTCTAGGAATGGTGGGGCTCTCTCTATTGGTGAAATTTTGTAGTTGTTTCATCCCTAGCTTTTTCCTCTGATTTTGAGAATTACCCTATATCTTTCCAGCAAATTTATTAAGTTAATCAGTTTTAACTGCTTGC